>NW_025110193.1:406500-465788 GCF_011392965.1 Frieseomelitta varia | reverse complement strand
ATCTTTGTATTTTCGTGATAACGAATGTCAGATGCATTTATTTATTTATTTCGAATTATTTCCTTTCGTAAAAGTTCTCATTCAGGAGGAAATTAGGCACTATTTGAAACTATTACTCGTGGATGATAATGAATATATGACGTCAGGATGCTGCAATGTAAATTACAGATAAATATGAAAAAGACGGACTGATTTTTGCAAAAATTTTATCTTTGTATTTTCGTGATAACGAACGTCAGACACATTTATTTATTTCGAATTATTTCCTTTCGTAAAAGTTCTCATTCAGGAGGAAATTAGATAATTAGGTACTACTCGTGGATGATAACACGATAAGAGATGAATATATGACGTCAGGATGCTGCAATATAAATTACAGATGAATGTGAAAAAATAGGATTGATTTTTGCAAAAATTGTACCTTTGAATCTTCGTAATAACGAACATCAGACACATTTATTTATTTCGAATTATTTTTTTTCGTAAATTCAGCAGAAAATTAGATAATTAGGTACTACTTGTGGATTATAACACGATAAGAGATGAATATATGACGTCAGGATGCTGCAATATAAATTACAGATGAATGTGTGAAAATACAACTGATTTTTGCAAAAATTGTACCTTTGAATCTTCGTAATAACGAACATCAGACACATTTATTTATTTCGAGTTATTTTTTCTTTGCAAAAGTTCTCATTCACTATTACACGTACTAGTTGAAACTATTACTCGTCGATACACGATAATACAATAAAAAAGATGAATATATTTGACTTATTTCATTTCGAATTACAACAACAATTCGGATAATTTCTTTTAACACAAATGAAAGTCTACGAAATGCCAACAAACGGTTTGATTGGCCAACCGATTACATCACTCGCATTCTCAAACGCGGAACGAGAGCAGCAGAGGCAAGGCCATGTCGGCATCGTATTTACGTTCGGCGAACGTGCAAAAACAAACGTGACCCGCATCTACACGTTCCTGTGTACATTAACAAACGATAAGCTCGCAGGATTATTTGTGAGAGGCTTGCTCGTGGATCAAACTTTGCCGCCGAGCGTGAAAAAAAAAACCATAGAAACCAGTCCAATCATTGATATTCAGACTCTCGCGAAAAGTGAAACGAAGAGTGGCTCGAAAGAATTTTCGTCGCGTGTGTCGTTAAATTCCCGAAACGTGCCCGGAATGCCTCTCGTCTTGCATAATTTATTATAAAATCGGTCGAATAGGGACAGGATTATGAAACGAGAGTATCGAGGAGAGAGAAAGAACACGTAACACGTCGTTTGCCGCACTGTATTTTTCGTATACGTGTACGTAAGTGTGCGTGCGATCATCTCGTGCGAAAGCGTCGCTGACACGAAACAAGTTGCACGTCGCGAGCTGAGAATTCTCCAAATTTGGTCAGATCAATCGCCCTCTTCGTGTTCAGTGACGACGAAATGATAACATCGCCGAATGCCACGCTGCGTCGCTTTCGAACGACGAAGAAAAGAAACGAACGATCGGCTACGGATAATTGAAAAAATTTAGAAAATTTAGTTAATTCACACGATAGTGTTCTCAATATTGTCTTTCGTTTCTCTGAAGTTGGCCGAAAATTATTGTTTCTTACATGGAAAAATCTCTGATCTGCCAAACTGTGATATAATATATAAAAAATTCGAAGAAATTTACGTTCGAAAATGTACACGCTGTTATTCTGATGGTGGATTTCATACTGCGAGCGTCAACGTTAATCGATATTGCATGCTAATCGGAGCGTAACAGTGTTTTTACGATCGAACTTCGACTTGCAGCGTAGAACCACGGAACAATGAATTAAAGCACAGTGAATTAAACTTATCAAACGCATTAAAGTTTAATTTAAACATTGATGGCAATTGTTATTAAATCTTCAGTACATACGTACAATACGAAACAACTTTAAAATTGTGCAGAAGCTTCTTCCAACAAACTGACTGAGGAGATAAAAAAAAAATGGAAATATATCAGTGAAAACACTGGCAAAACACACACGTTTCATATCTCACCTGATTACACCAGCATCGGTGCTTTATTTGCGCTACGAAACAACGAACTCTCCTCTCTTGTCAACAATGTCGTCGATATGTATCAATTTTTCTCTCCGCCAAGCACTTGTTACCGATTCACATTTCACACCTTGTTACGATATGTTTCGTTTCGTTTCGTTTGGCCATTGAAAAAAAAAATACGACGATGGCCAAAGAACGTAAAAAAGGACGGTTTTCGCGTTGAGGTGAAAAAGAAATGAACCAGCGTGTCAGGGATGAAACTGGAGAGGAGACGCGAAAGTAGGCGAGAAAGAGAGAGAGAGAAAGAGAGAGAGCTGCGGTGGCGAGCAGCCACCCTCACGGCAGGCGCGCGAGCCTACTACTGAACTCGCTATACTGATTGTCAGCGTCGCGTACCGGCACGTCCGCTCGGCAGTGACTCGTCTCTCCGCGAGGCATCAGATACGGAGCACTCGCGGCGATCGTCGACGCGAAATCTTCTGCAACCTCACAATTTCATTTGTCGACGACAAGTTCCCGACAAACACCTCGCAATATACTTGGTGGTGTTTTTTTTTTTTTTTTTTTTTTTTTTTTTTTTGTTCAGGGTAACTACGAGACAAAATTCCTCCAAGACTTCTTATCATGTTCGCTGTTTTAATTCACTTTTTTTCCTGACAGAAACAAGAAGAGTACAATTTACAGCCGCGTGGATGTATAAAGATGAAAATGAAAGATGCGAAGATGTCGATAAATCGATACGAGATTTATCGTGTGTTTATGTGTGTCCTGTGTAAATACACGTACATGATAATATATAAATAATCGATTTCATATTTGGCATAAATCACTTTTGAATTTCTATAACCTACTAGTCAGTGCTGTCCACAGCGGGGTTGATTTATCACTACGAGTACACAGTGATGCTAGCCGATATTACTATAAGCAACATACAAACCTCGATTATACGAATATTTCCCGAAAAAAATTAAAATTTGTCAATTTCTTTCTTTCTTTTTTTTTTTTTTTTTTTGTCTAATTTAACCACGCGGACAGATTCGATCGTGGACAGCGCTGATTCATATAATTTATATAATACCGCGTATACATTTACGATTGTGATGATAGAAAAGTACGATCGTTACGTTTACATACAAATTTCGATCCTACGTACGAAACCTCCTGATAAATTAATCCGTTTTATGCGTAAATTACAAATTACGGAAATGAATAGCGATAGTAATACTTATGTATAAATAATATTTTATAAACTTCTTACTTAATATATATATATATATACATGTACAACGTTGTAGTAAATATTGTAATAATTCCATTAAAAAATATGGAAATTGCAGGGGGGTAACTACTAAAACGTTCATCAAGCGACAAAGGGAGAAAGATGCACGTAAACGTTTGCACGCAGTACGTGATTCGTCTATAAAAATAATTTCGTATGAAAAGCGTTACGTATCGAATCAATTCTCTGCTGACTCTTCTATCGATCATTTGTGTTTCCCTAAGGTTTTTTCCTTCTCTTTCTTCATCTCTAATTATTATCACCACGTTTGCCTTTTTTTTTATTGCTCTTAACGATACCACGCGCGACAATATTTTATAAAAATATTTCTAGTTCTAGCAACAGTTGAATTTATCTTTACTTTGAGCAAGCGTATGCAACAAACTACGCAAATATCTCGCACCGTCGCCCTCTGTCACTTGTCGTAAGGATCCTTGCATTATCATACAGATACAGTATCTCGTGTTCCTCTAATTACTTACATCTTGATAAAGGACAAAGCAATACTCTACGCTTATAAGTTTCATTCAGTACTCGAGCTACATACACGTAACAATAGATATAAAATAAACTAAGTTAAATGCATTTGGCATGTCTTGTTTGTGTGTGAGGCTCACCTGTTCTAAATCTGAATTACTGATTCGCAATAAATTCGAGATCAATGCCCCTCGAGATGTACGAACAAATGACATCACGTCCTTGGTTAAATCGACTTTGTGCACTTACGTTAAAATAATAATAATTATTATTATTATACTTAGAACTTTGGACACTTCAGCGGAGTTAGCCCCGCGATACTTTTCACGTATAACGTATAATTTATATTTACTCGTATAAATATATGCAATTACCGTCATTTTCTTCTATGTCGTTTAAAATTCAATTTACAATGTTAGATCTCTTAGAACGTGAACACACTGCTTGTTCAACTTGTTTCTACTGGCAGCTGCTAATACTATCTACAACTGACCTTCGATTTTTTTTTCTTTTTCTTTTCTTTTCTTATACATCTTTCCTGCAATTGAACTCTATGTTGCAACGTTCGACGACGACGATTTCATTAGATTTCCAATTAACCTTACGTGTACGTTTCTTTCTCTTACCGTTTTACACGCGCGTAGAAAAAGATTTTTCTAAGCAAATAAGAGATCGTCCGTTAGTTACAACAGAGATTCCAAAGCCTCTACTATGAGATACAATGAAAAGCTTTTTATTTCATTTTGGAGCATATTGTTGGCTTTACGTCATATTTCTCGCATGCGTAATTGTCACTTCTAGGTTTCACTAATTTTTCGTAAACTGCCTCCGCAACTCGAAATACAATTTGGCTCGCGAGAACATTCGAATATATACTTTTAATGCAACTTTTAATCAGCAGAATATGTATGTCGAACTGAAGCAAAGGGGAAGTTCTCCAGATTGTATCAATAAAATTAGAATTTAATTTAATGATATATACACAATATTTACAATGTCTTAATTACAATAAAGCGCAGTTTGATGTCCATTGATAGGTCACAAAAGTGTTTGAACGTGTTTACAACTTAAAAAGTGTTCACAATAAATTCCTTACGACGAAAGTGAGACATCAAGTGTTTAATCGGTTTACGATTACGAATAAAAATCACAGAAGTGAGAATGAATGAATGTAAAATTTAACATTTCTAGCTGGTGAACGTATATAGAAATACAAAACTTACGTCGAACAGTAAGAAGATGATTCTGTCATGGCGTGAGGTCGTGTGGCAGCCAATGGTACTGGAAATTTATTATTTATCGATGGAATTTTAAAGAAATATACATAACTATATACATATATTAAGAAAGAATCTAAAACAAAGTACAGAAAAATTGGGCTTATTAACACACTTTTACTTTTGAAGCATACGAATATATATATATCCTGCATCCTAAATATTCCATCGTAAAAACCAAATATTATAATCCTAACATTTACAAATTTACAAAAATGTGAAATTCTATTGACATAGTCAAGAATTACTTGATAATATAGAAAATGAAATGAAAGATATTACTGTAGCCAAAGATAGAAAAACTGAATATCAATGTAAGATGATACATAGTAAAATAGTAATATATGCATGCGTTTGTGCGTGTAAATACTTTTACGATCCACCGACACTTTGTACTCATAATAAATGCATTCTATATATCGTTAAAACATTTCCTAATTTTATCACTATAATCTTAAGATTAGAAGAAATTCAATATTGTCTTAAATGTTTCAGTTTAACACATACATTTCACTTGTTAAAAGTTGCAAATATATAAGCATTAAAATTCTTTCGGAAACCACCATATGTGATTTAAAAATGTCTCAAACGATATTTCTATTGCTCACTTTTTTTTAATTACAAAAGAACATTCTATATGATTCTACTGTGAAATTTCATTTACATAACTATTTTTATGTAGGTCGTGTACGCTGTCATTGTCTAGTTCTTGATCATGGTAAAAACTTATATTTCCAAAATTTCTAATTGATTTTGTAGTTTAGAACTTTGTATTTGATCTTATGTAATATTGAATACTTGCAAACCTATCTAATATTTTATTATCGTGACTTGTATTACTAATTAAACTATTGATTAATTAAAAAACTGACAATCTTTTCATATTTTGGCTCTCAAGACTCGAGGCAATATTTTTTACAAACTATTAAATTTTGATGAATGTTTCTACTTATATTTATTGAACTATGTTTTCTAAAATTATGCTAGTGATTAACATAAACGTGAAGTATTATTAATTCTTATAAAAACAAATTTCATTTTCTATTAAAAGCAGATATACTTCTTTGAACTGAATTATCTGTAGATTCAGTCGACTTGAATTCTAGAAATATCTTAATAATTATCTAGCAACACTGAATTATTCATTTGCACTGACAATTAACAATTTCGTGAATACTGTTGAAACAAGTTTTACCATGCAATGAGTTTTAAACGGTAGAGCAAACTTGGTTTTTATTTAAATTATTTATAAGATTGTTCAATGATCAACTAAAATTATAAACGTCTTGTAAACAGTCTCCACTACAAGACACAGATCCTCCATCATTTGGGTTTTCGTTATTAAAGTCAGTTTCATTGCAAACTTAATTTTTCTGAAATTTGTTATAAAATAAATCAATGCTTTTTGATTCGATTGGTGATAAAACTTCACTCTGGTTGTTTCTAACATTTGTCCTACTATTAGAGGCATCATCAACTTCATCTTGCGAATTATCACCTCGAACTGGATTTTTGAAGAACTCGAATTCAAAAATTGCAAACTTTAGCTCACGGTCACACCACTGTTGCTCCGACGTGTTGGTAGGTGTTGATGCTGTGGTCTGATCGCCTAGAAAGCTCTGCTGATATACAGAGGCGGGACAAAAGAAAAAACAAAAGCACGCTACAGATACAACAAACCACTACAGAAGCCTTCCTAGCATTGTTTTTAAATAACCAAGAACGAAGCCATATAGTAGATGAGCATATTTTGCGTGGCAGTGAATTTATAATTAATAAGCAAAGTAACAACGAACTATAAATAATTAAAATTGAATATTTATATAGTCAAAAGAAGAATTCACCGCGCTGCTACTACTAGTATGATCTTCTTTTATTACCTTCAATTAAAAAAAAGAAACGAAATAGTAAGCCATGCAAGATAAGTAAATTATCTAGTATAAAATATAATGACATTTACCGCTAGCCATGGATGGTCAAGTACGTCTTCTGCACTAAATCTCAATTCAGGTTGTGTTTGCAGCATATTTGAGATTAATTGCTTAGCGGAGTCTGAAATTGTATCCCAAAATGGAGATCTAAAATCATACTGGCCACTTAAAATACGTTCAAATAATTCTTCCTGCTTATTGTCGGGTGAAGCAAATGGTGGAAAACCACAGAGTAAGATGTATAGTATTACGCCAGCTGCCCATACATCAATCTAAAATAATATGAATTTATTTCTTCTTCCATGTTTCTGGAATTAAATTAATAAATTAAATTAGAAAATACATTTACTTTTAAACCGTATCCTGTTTCTGCAAGTATCTCTGGTGCTACATATGTAGGTGTACCGCAAACAGTGTATAAAGGTTCCCTTACAACTTGAGCAAGTCCAAAGTCACATAATTTTAAACACCTAACATGATTTCTATCCATTTCAACTAATAGGTTTTCAGGCTTAACATCACGGTGTACTATTTGATGTGAATGCAAATAAGCTAATGCAGATATTAAATGTTGAATCATTACACTAGCTTTACTCTCAGGAAATTTTGTCGCTGCAGCAATAGCATCAAACAAATCACCACCCTAAAATAATGGCATCTTAGTATATTCTATCATTTAATTTTAATTTCTGAGAGATGAACACAGAAATATATGTAAGCAAATATACTTTTACGAGCTCCATGACTAAAAACAGTTGATCAGTAGTCTCTTGTTCCGCGATTAAATTAATAATATTTGGGTGACAAACTTGTCGTAAAATTGATACCTCACTTGCCCACATTGTTTCTTTACCTTGACATTTATACTTATCTACAATTTTCATTGCATATTCTGCACCCGTAGACCTATAACATATTTTTAGATAGATTATTTAAGTTATTTTTGGCCATTGGTATTTTATAATCATTTGTAGTACTTACTTATGAGAACAGTGCCTAACAACTGCAAAGTTACCTTCTCCGATTACATGTCCTACTGTATAGTGTAAACGTAGTGGTTGTGGTAATATTAATGAAGAAGGACTTGGTGTCCTCACCTGAGGTGTAGTAAGCACTTTTTTTCCTGATTTCCGTGGCATTCTTGGCATCGGACCAATTTGTCTTTTTGACGTCCACGGACATCTTCTAAAGCTTTGCACACTCTTAGATTCTTCAAAATCTAATTCAAAATCTTCCTGATTTGATTTCTCAGGACCATAAGCCACAAAAATGTCATCACTTTCAAAAAATTGTTCCAACGAGGTAACTTGTTGCCCTGAGAGTGTATAAACCTTTCTTACTGCTCCAGAATCTAGCTTGACAGCATCTGTAATTGCTTCCATCGCATGTTCCAAGCTCGGAGCATTTCTTTTATTCAACAAAAGACGCACAACTTTACGAGGTTTCGTACCGTGTCTTATTAAAGTGATTATTTTTGCTTTCACACACAATGGTATTGCACTTATTTGCCTGCCAGTACCCGCTGGAGATTGGGGTAATCCAGACAATGAACTGCCTCTTCTTACTTTGGTAGATGAATATTCCACTTTCTTGAAAATTTCTCCTTGTCCAGAAACCACATAACATTTACCATCCTCTAAATCGTTAATACTTTGAACTTTCTTTCCATCCATGGTATATATTGCTCGAACACCATTAGGTAAAGTCACATTTGATATCAAAGCTCTTGTTAAATCTGATGCTAAACTATCAAAACTGCGGTATCTTTCTGGAGTCACAGCCATCACAATACCAGTATAAAACTTGTCCCCATTTCTAAAAAACCTCACTCTTTTTGCTTTTTTAGTTGGTGGTGTTCTAAGAACATTTAAAGAATGCCTTGAATTAACATCCAAAATTCTTTCATCTATACTCATTATAGTAGTGGAATTTAACTCTCCATTTCCAGAGAAATTACTGTCGCCAGATGGTGAAGCACCTTGACTCAATGGTTCTTCCATCATTCTAAATACAAAAATGTTTCCAGTCACTGTTATTAATCTCAATATTGTTACTGTTATAACAAATGTAACACATTGAATGACAAAAGTTTGCGTTTACATAATTATAAAATTTTTATAAATTACAAACATTATTCTTTCATATGGTGCACATTAAAGAAAAGGCATGTTTGCCGTTACTAATTATGAATGAACGAAAAATATTTTCGACAAGATCGTAAGTAATGATTTCCTACTACTTTATCATGTTGAACGTTACGACAAAAGTTCGATATATATTTGATAATACAGGAATAAACCTAAACATAAATTTAAATATTTGAAAACACTTTCAATTTTCATTACACGTGAGTTTTTTATAAACGTGACATTCTGACAATGGGAATATTTATTCTCCTTTCTAACCTACATAACCTTCTTTACATCACTCTGTATACAAATATACGAATAAACACTAACGTAATAATGTTAGTTATTCATAATTCAAATCCGCTAACAATCAAACGATCTGTACAAGCTTACCTGCCCAACGAGCAGAATGTTCTACTGAAAAACAGAAGAAAAGCCAGCTAACGAACAAATGAATCACCAGTGAACTGACATTTTCATAGCAACCATGACGTGTATACTAGATAATAAAAGCGAGAAATCTCGCTTTCGTATTACGCTAACAGAATTTTCCGTTACGTCCGAGTCCCATACGATATTTATGCTTTCCGTTTCTCTCGTTACACACACCGAATTTGTTTTCTGCGCGCAAAATTGACTGACCTGCCAAACTTTAAAAGTAAAGTGACTTGTCAAAGAGAAACCGGAAGACCGGAACCGGAAGTGTAAAGAAATCAAAAGGGTGGGACAAAAATAAATAACCGAACAGGTTATCCCTTATCAACGTAATTACAATTAATTATTATACCACTGCGTAACGTACGAGTTACAAAACAGGTTCTTCGTTGTACACTCTGACAAATAGTTATATTAAATAATGAATTATATTGCACATTATAGTTGAAAAATCAATGCATAATATTTGATCTTACAAACGCGTTGACAATTATTATAACGTTGACAGTAGAATTGTAACTTTATTATCTAAATTATTTAAATTACGATATCATAAGAGGCAAAGATGTAATTGCATTCAATCTTTTATAATGCTATTTTTTAATTATATAATGTATAATAAAGATAATAAAAATTTTAAAAAAACATCAGTCGGTAAGATATAATAACTATGAACTGTATACATAGAGGGCAACATAATCTTTGAAAGACATTTGGTTACTGTCATCATTATTTATTTATTGCTTCTATTTTTATTATTATACGTTGTATAATGATCTAAAGATCATAGAGTAAGTAATAATACAAAATATATCAGAAAAATTTTAGATTAAAGTGCTGTATGTTCTACAAAACTATATAAAAAAAAAATATTTTTCAAGTCCTCTGGTAGCCGTGATCGTCTAGTGGTTAGGACCCTACGTTGTGGCCGTAGTAACCCAGGTTCGAATCCTGGTCACGGCAGTGTCTTTGTACATTGTCACGGCAGAGGGATTTTTTTTTAAATTCCATTCTCAAGAACGAAGAAATTAACACGCTGTACCATTCTACTTATTCATAACTATTGAAAATGTCCCAAACGAGATAAAAAAAAAAAAAAAATCATGCTGCATACTTTTACTTTGAACAGATTAATATCTGTATATTTTTCAAGACAAATAATTGTACTAATACGAACGAACATTTTTTTCAAATAGATCCTTTCCATTTTATGGAAATTTCCAATTTTCGTTTGAATATCTCGTACAACGTACTCGATACGAATACTTTATACAACTGTCGGTGCTAACAAAGAGAGAAGAAACTTAAAACTCTATCCTTACACATCGGTATTAATCGCAACGATTCGAAATTCGCGGAAACGAATTTTCACTAATCAAATGCCGAAATTGAGTCGAAAGAAAACTGTAGAGGGACAATGTTCAAAATATATACGGAGCAACGATCGGTTGATCCGCACCTGGGCCGTGGGATCGAGAGAAAGATAGACGTAGAAGCGATCCAGCTGGTGTTGGTAACGACGCAGGGCCGTAGCGCGCCGGTGCTTTGAATCCAGTGGAGGGAGATTTCACAATAGCAACCGGCCGTTCTCCAGAAGAGACGCAGTCTCGCTCGGTGTGTGTTTCTCGGCGGTTGATCGTCGTTCGGTGCGGGTGGATGGTTTTTACCTGAAGGAGCGAAGCGACCAGTGCCCGCTCTACAGTGCGTGGAAAAGCAAAAGGCGTGCGCGTTTCTCCTGAGATCAAGGTAGTAAAATCCAGCGAAGGAACGAGAGACGACGAGAGTGCGGTGACCGAGGATGTCTCGCGAGTGAATGTGCAACAAGAGACGCCGTGAGTGCGGGTGTCCTCGAGTTCGATTGCAGATCTTTCGACCGGTCAACGACAATGCGGGCGCGATACGTCGTGGCAGGTGAGTAAGGCCCCGGGCATGTTCGCCATTCTCGCGCGTCGTTTTCCTACTACTCTCTTCTCTCTCTTCTCTCTCTTTTCTCTCTCTTTTTGCCTCGCGGCCCTTGGCCAACTCGATTTCTACAAATCCGCGATCCAAAGACGCGGCGGGGGAGGGGCAACAATCCTTTTAACTTTTATCCAATTAAATACAATCGTTACACGCTACGCTACGCGAGCAAATAAAACGCTCGTCGATCGACGTGCACTGGCTTTCCATCCATCCATCCGTTCGTTCGTTCGTTCGTTCGTTCGTTCTGGCGGGTAATCCTCGCTGCGTCGCTCGTTCAAATTTATACGTGGATCAACGCAAACGATGAACTCAGTAGCATTGAATTCGTGACAGGTGGGGAGGAGGCCGTCCTGCCAAACCGTTCCGCACACCTGATCGTCTACCTGAAGTACTGTTACATCCTCCGTGTACACTAGGATAGACTACAAATAAACGCGCTCGAGTGTTTTCCTTTTCTTTTTTTTTTTTTTTTTTTTTTTTCCGTGTAAATTCCACGAACTTTGAGAGACATTCCCATCTCTGAATTTTACCGATTTTTTTTTTTGCGCCTTTCTCTTATAATCGTTCAGATGCTCCGCGTTGTAACATTTTTTTTTTCCAGAAGACGACGCGTTCCTACAAATGTGTACAGTTGTGTACATATTCATTATCGACGCGTAAAACAACTCGATCGCTCGATGCGTTTGCTCGGCGTGTTGAAGTCTCCGCGCGCGTCTCCGGAACAGTGCTCGAGCCGCCTCGAGTACGTAACATCGTTTCGATTTACTCGATCTTATTGCCAGAGTGTATAGTGCCTCGCATGACGGGCAAAGGGGACGAAACAGCGGAATTACGAAGCTCTGATCGATAATGCTGGTGCAATGACCAGGTAGCCTCTTAACAACCGGAGTAATCGCAAAGGAACACGTAAGACGCTATTTCTGTTATAGAAACGAGACCTATTAATCCAAGGATGGGAATGTTGGGCATAGGCGTAATTATCCGCATACGTGAAAGATAATGCGCGTGGAACAATGAAAAAGTCCGTGCACCACCACCACACGTACGATGGTTATGTCCCGTAAAAACAGACCGACGGAATATCGATCGTCGAACAATCTCAACGCGATATCTCGCGTTGTTCAACGACGCCCCTCTTTCCTACTACCAAACTTCACGGGCAAAAGAACCGCCGCGCTATTCGCCCGACGTGAAAAATTTCATCACGGTTATTAATAATTAGTCGCCAAGTATGTCCACGCCACTTTCCCTTCATGTCGTCTCTCGTACCGCGATAATTTCATTCGCGAGAGCTTTTAAAAGTTCTTCCTTCGTTTGACGCAGAAACAGCGTTCCGAATCCGCGCCAACGATCAAGTTTCAACGATCGTTCGACGATCGACGAGAATCGACCAAAAGGTCAGGTAACAGAAACTTCTCTTTCCGGTGGGAAAATTTCGAGTCTCGTTTCGTTCATTGAGAAATCGTGCTTTTCGAGGGATACGACCTGAGAAAGGTCTCCCGGGGCTATGCCTATGGATTTCCGAGAAGGAAAAGCGTATTTCGACTCGTCTAGCGCAGGTGGAAGCCACGTCGGTGCATTAACGTTGGTCCCTCGCTTCTTCACGCTCAGGTGCGTGCCTCAAACGACACGCGCGCGCGTTCCATGCACACGAATCTACCGCGCAGAAGGTTCCACATTCGTTATACATTGTCGGACGATGCTGGCCATGATCGTTTTCTTCTTTTTTTTTCTTTTTTTTTTCCATTCCTCTTATCGTCAGCGTAAAAAGAGTCGAGCAGATTCCGTAACAGGTGCGTCGTTTTATTCGACGTCGAGGAAATTTTACCGCGATGCGCTTCTTCTTCTCGCCGTGGATCGTCCGACAGTTCAGAGAAAAATAAAACGTATTCCTCGTAAGAGAAGAAAAGAAAAAAAAAGAAAAAGAAAAAAAAAAAAATGCTGATTCTTTGAAAAATATGTGGCACGCTCGGCTTCTCTTATTACGACTTACAGGTCGTTTAATTTCGTCGTGATTGGAAATGACAGTGGCGTATACAGTCGAAGCAAGAAATTCCTCTTTACGATGTTAATCATTGTTTTTCGTAGGATCAATAAAAACAAGAGTGGACTTTGAAGCGCGTTGGAACGGTGCTATTACCTGTGCGTTCTATCCAGACTGCACGTCAGATAATAAATACATTTTAACGACAGGCTCACAATCACAGATAGACACTGTCGTTATGTTTAGGTATCGTCAGATTTCACTTGGAGTATTCAAACATTTTCCCCATTAGTCGGGAATTAATGATACGATCTAGGTTAGAATAATCGACAGATTGCGATTCTTTCAAGTACCAAAAAAAAAAACGTGCAAAGCTGTTCTATCGGCCAGAGATGACACAATTTATCGTTCGAGTTTCAATATCTCGTGATATTGAAATTCAACGAGCATCGGTGAATTTATAATTCGCGGTATCGCAAAGGTGGGAGACATTTCCGAGCCGAGGTACCGTACGATCATTCAAATTAGCCGATTCGATACGTGCGTTATTCGGCGCCTTCTTTGGCGTTGCGCGCATTCGTCGAATGTGCCAACTTCAACATTCCAGAAGATTGCATTTTTTCGGAGCCATCGAAGCGCAACGAGCAGAGAGAACGCGGCTCTCTGCCCATGCTCGTTTCGTATACACATCTTTGACTATTGTCCGACACACGCGAGTGTACGCTAATGCAAATCACAAACGCGTCACGCGATGTACGTGCGATTTTACGTTTTTAACTTTTCGACTTTCAATTTTCGTTTTAACATTTGTAAGATTCCTTTCAGATGGTAATCGCTGTGTTGACAATAGTTTCGCCATTTCTTCTTCGTTTTTTTTTTTTTTTTTTTTTTTTTTTTTTTTTTTTTTTTTTTTTTTTTTGTTTTTTTTTTTTTTTTCTTTTTTTTTTTTTTTTTTTTTTTTTTTGCATGTCTGTAATATAAACTACTGTTGAATCGTGATGAAATCAGTTCCCAGCATAATTTGCTTTATCCCAAGGTTGAAACAACAAGGTTTACACGACGCGGACGTTTCTATGGATCCTTTGCTTGAATTCACGATTTAATTTCATTTAAAATTCCTTTTTTTCTTCGCTCGCGCGACCGTATAATTAAGTCGGCGCTTCGCATTACAGAATTGAAAGCCAAGCCTGTCGCGCTGTATCTTCTTTTTGTTGTTTTCCGGCAAAAAAGTAATGAATAGAATTCCGTTTAATGACGCGGTGTGAACGTACGTGGAAATTACCCAGCAATTAAAAAGACGCGATCGTGTTGTACGCACGAATATCGAATGCGAACATTGTTGACAAGGATCGCATACTATACTGGTATAATGAAATGGAACAATCGTTCGTTTGTAATCGTTGTGTAATCTTCATCAAGATCGATAGAATCGCCAAGCATTTAAGAATTAACGAAGGTGTTAGAATATACATATCGGGGTGCATTAACTAATTTATAATTAAATAATTATAGTAAGGGAGAATTAATTAATCTTATTTAATCGAGAAAATAAATACAAAAGAATCTATAACTGACTCTTCCACAATGAAAGAATGAAAGATCGTTTATTAAATAAACAAAATATAATAATGATTCAAATTTTTATTAGAACAAAAATTATACAAATGCCCGAGTCGAACCTGCAAATTGAATTTTTATAAAAAATATTAGTAAGTTGCGTACTTTCTCTTTATAGAATATTTTACGAAGAAAATTAGGTAACTTTTCATCTGTAAAAAAATTTATGCACCATAGCAATCAAAATTCAGATACGATAATTTCAAAAGTAGAAGCGCTACGCAAATACAATGGATTTCAAAGTTTTCTGCCATTTTCGACGATGGCGCAGCAATGCCATCTGACGATCAAGCTAGCAAGTAGACGAAAGGGTGTAAAAATGAGCCGAGATTGTCTTTCTACCTTCATTCGTTTCCAATCTTCGAGCGTACTGTCGAGTGACGAGCCGACCGCCGTGAGTGTGTGTAATGTCGACAAGAATGTTGACGTTTAATTCAGCTCGTCGGAAGCAACGAATACGCGTCGCGCGAGCCTCGTGAATAACGTCAATGGATTCCTCGTAACTTGCTGCACACAGTCGTGATAATGTTACGCACCGTGGAGTTCACATAAATCTGTAATCTTCATGAACGAACGATCGTCGTTCGCGCGAGGGCTTTGGCTCGAACTGTGATGCGCCATATTGGTTTTAAGAGAATTGTTAACACTGTGGGTTTTAGGTGTGAATCAGTTTCATTGCATAAATGCAGGTAGATTAATTAGGCCACGACGATGGAAGAGACTAAGATCATATATCACATCGACGACGAGGAGACCCCTTACCTGGTGAAGCTCACCATCTCGCCGGAAAGGGTCACTCTAGCCGACTTCAAAAATGTCTTGAATCGGCCGAATTACAAGTATTTCTTCAAATCAATGGATGATGATTTTGGGTAAGTATCAGCGACACGCATGCCCATCGAATGTTACGCTTTAATTCATATCGTGAACGACGAGATCGACGATTGTCACAGAGATTGGCGAGACATTACCTTTCATCTTCGACTCGAGTCAATGCCCTACGATTTAAACAGTATCCGCTTCGAAGATTGAGTTACACTTCGACAGCGTTAGTTTTGCTTTATATTTAACTTTGATAGCCGATTCGTATTTTTTTCTTCTCAGAATTACGAACTAAACTCCGTTTTACAGCAACGTTTTTTCCTTTTTTCTTTTTCTTTTTTTTTCTTTTTTTTTTCTAAACTTGCGTGTGATGATGCTCGATAAATAGGAACGAAAATATAACAGTTCTGAGTGTTTATTTGTTAAGTTATACATTGTTGGAATTCATTCGTTGAGTTGTACATTGTTAAGTTTTGGTAATATTGAAATATTGTGTGTAAATACTCGACTGCCCTAACAATAAGACTTTTCTTTGGCTTATGTGTGCTATGTTGTCAATGCGAGACTGGATAGTGTCTCACGCATTGAAGATGGATCGTTCTAGCATTTCAAAATCTGGTTCTCAAATTATTGTTCTATCTAATTTATTGCAAGAAATAGAAAAATGCAGATAGTATTGGCTGGCTTATATATATTTCTCCGGCCGTCGGAAAGCTGCAAATATTTTATAAATTAATTCGCACTTTTACATTATTTGTAAGATTGACGAAGCGAAATTTGGCAAATGATTTATTTATTTATTTCTACAAATCATAAAATTTATCTGTCTTATCATCAGTCTTTGTTATCAAACTTTGTATAATCATATAACTTCTGAACCAATGGATTCCAATACTTAAAATCGTTTATATTTATCAATTACTATTATGTAATAAATATCGCGCAAAAGAAGTTTAATAAAGAATAGCGCCGCCGAATATCAATGCTGAAGTTTAATCGAAATATATATACGAATTGATATATTATATTTTTATTTTAAATGACATGTATTAATTAACGCAAATATGTATATATTTTTATATTGTTATTACTTTTCACAATTTATCGTTTAGTATTTATTACATTATTATTTTCGTTTTATTTCATTTATAACATTTGTAATAGTTAGCTTTTTTAATAAATTTTTATAATTGTTTATAATTTTATAACTATGTTTCTTTTATAAAACAAATAATCGTATTAAAACATCTTGTTTCCTTAATAGTGTGGTGAAAGAAGAAATTGTAGATGATGATGCCCATCTTCCCTGTTTTAATGGACGTGTTGTTTCATGGGTAAGATTGTCATATGAATTCTATAATTAGTAAAGTTTATACTTCAATTTTTTTTAAGATTTATAATGAGCAAGGATCTATTTCGAGCAAAAAATAATTCATCTTTATAATGTATGTTGAAATACATACTTTAGCTGTAAATATTAATTTCTAGAATTATTAATAGTTAAAAGATTATTGATGTATGTTTTGTGTAGTCATTTCTATATTCACAGAGTATGAACAAAATTTTATTCTGAAAGCATGTGTACTTTAATTTAATACACTATAAAAGTAGAGAAATATTTATAGGATTGTAGTAAGAAGAAATTTTTCATTTGTCTATCTCAAAGTTTAATGGAATATAAAGTTTTTAATGAGAAAATCAATTTATTAATAGCTGGTATCTGCTGAAGGCAGCAATGTATCAGATGGTGCATCACAGTGCACAGATTCAGTAGCACACAGTGAGGCAAAACATGATCGTGTTGATCATGTGACACCTGGTCACACAAATCGTGGCCCACCCCCATTGTCACATGATGACACTCTAACTGAAACCGAAAGTATTACAAGTAGTCGACAAGGGCATCATTTGCACAAAAGTTCAAGACATCATTCAGATAAATATGAGAAATACAATAAATACAATGGTAGGTTATTAATTGTGTGAGAATTTATCTCTAGTTTCTGACATTATTCAGTAATGCCTTTGTAGAAATAGTAAAGATTCATATATTATCATTATGTGTTTTACAATTCAGGACTTCGTATAAATGGCCATTCAAAACATAGATCAGGCCATGGTTATGAGACTGCCTCTATTTTAAGTTCAGATTTAGAAACAACAACATTTTTAGAGTCAGACGATGATGCTAGTAGCCGTATAACATCAACAACTGGCAGACATACCAATATGAGTAGTACAGTTGACAGAGCAACTTTAGGTAAATATACCTTGCAAGGAGAAAAATGAGATAAATCTAAGATTTAGGCCAAAATGTAAATTTGATGTATTTGAATGTTAGAGCGGCGTAGACCACAAAGAAGAAGGCGTCATAGATTGCCACCTATGTCTAGAACATCATCCTTTAGCAGTATCACAGACAGCACAATGTCCTTGAACATCATAACAGTTTCATTGAATATGGATACTGTCAATTTCCTTGGGATTAGTATTGTTGGTCAAAGTAACAAAGGTGGAGATGGTGGAATCTATGTTGGTTCAATAATGAAAGGGTATATGTCCAATTTGAATGAATTTTAGATTATATAGCACATATGGCTCTGTACAATGAATTGTTAGAACAGAGTGTTCAACAAAATAAAGTTAGTATTTTTGTAATAGTTTTTTTTCGCTTAGTAGTCACAATTTTAATTGTACAGGGGAGCAGTTGCTCTAGATGGCCGAATAGAACCTGGTGACATGATTCTTCAAGTAAATGACATTAATTTTGAAAATATGTCTAATGATGAGGCAGTTAAAGTATTGCGTGAAGTAGTTCAAAAACCAGGGTATGTTTAAAATAGCAGTATATGAAACTTTTAATAAACGAATTACAAATTTATAACGCGACTATGAATGTAATTTTTAGACCAATCAAATTAGTTGTTGCAAAATGCTGGGATCCAAATCCAAAAGGTTATTTCACAATACCGCGTACAGAACCTGTACGGCCTATAGATCCCGGCGCTTGGGTAGCCCATACAGCTGCTATAAGAGGTGAAGGTTTTCCTCCGCGTCCGCCAAGCGCCACAACATTAACTTCAACATCGAGCAGTCTTGCAAGCACACTGCCAGATACGGAACGTGAGTTTAAAAAAAGAGTTAAATGAATTTTATATTTAGATCGACTTGAAGAAGCTCAAATACTCGAGTCATTTAAAAAAATTCATTTTGATTAGGACCATTGGAAGAACTTCATCTTACGGTGAATACCGATATGCCGACAGTAGTACGAGCAATGGCTCGACCTGACTCAGGGTTGGAAATCCGTGATCGTATGTGGCTTAAAATAATAATACCAAGTGCATTTATTGGAGCAGATGTTGTGGATTGGCTTAATAATCACGTAGAGGGATTTATTGATCGACGCGATGCAAGAAAATACGCATCTCTTATGCTAAAGGCCGGCTTCATTAGGCATACGGTGAACAAGATAACATTTTCTGAACAATGTTATTATATATTTGGTGACTTGTGTTCAGCTATGAGTAGCATGAAACTAGATTGCGATACAGTCGGACCATTACCTCCGCCGAATGCCTGGGATATGCCTTATTCAGGAACATATGCACCTCATTCTGCAACTGGTTACAGTCCAATGCCATTTAATTTCACTAACGAACCAACTGTATATGGTTACCATCGAGAAGAAAGTGTTCATAGTGGTTCAGGTGAGGATCGCAGTTATATGAACGATTAGCGTAATATGTATACAGTATGTATTTCAAAGTAATATATTTTATCAGGCGGCAGTAGCGCAGGTAGTGAACACATTTGCAAAGAACCTATACATGATTTGAAGTCCTGTTCTTCAGCATCTGAATCTGAATTGCATATTCCATCAGTGCCAACTATGCCAAGTAAGAATTCTGGCAATGGGAATGGTTCAAATGGAAAGAGATCTAACGGTAGTCGCAGTCGTTCCAGTGGTTCTGAACAATCTGTGCAGACAGGAACTGGTTCAGGAAATCAACAGAACCAGCAAGACTTATCTGGTAGTAGACAGTCATTTCGCATTGCGATGGGAAATCCTTGTGAATTCTTTGTTGATGTTATGTAGATGCCGGTGTTGTAAATAGATGAGTTATAAATTTAGAGAAAAGAGCAATATATAATTGAATATTTCCGAATGAATACTTTGAAACATTTTATTCACCTGATTAAATAAAATCCTACAAATTCACAGGAATGTTAGATGCATTTTTAAATATTTCTTTATAATAACACTAACAAAAACTACACATTCTAAGTAATTCACGTACGCTATCAATCTTATATTATATTTCAAAGTATTTATTCGCTGCCCTATTCAATTTATTTCCAGGTTTATATAATTCGTATTTGAAGTTTTTAACAATTTGTTCGTATGTGTCATCTCAACTTTGCATTCCACTTCATATTATGTACTTGACAGTAATGATATTTCTGAAAGTTCATCTCTATTAAATGTACTTTATATTCATTGAAATATTTGCATGTAACATGTGTAAATCTATATACACTAATGTGCTTCAAATAAGTTACATCAGAATGTAAGATTTAAATTCAACAAAGAGTAAAACAGGTATTTTTTATGTCATAACAATAATACAATTTCTTCAAGTTTGAATCATGTTTAGAATTTTTGTTAGATATGGTAGTCGTTGATTATAATTCATTTACTATTCCTTTTTATTTTTATTATTGGGTCAGTACGAATTAAAAGATTTACATTTACGTTATAAATAATTATATCTGTAATAAAATCCCCGTCAGATATAACTTAATTTTTATATAAGACAAATCGTATATACGAAATAAAAATGAAATCGTGTTATTAAGCTTTGCTAAAAGAGAGAGAAAAAACAAGTACATTTCCAATTTTGTGCATGAGATATGCAACTGCTGTGTTGAAATTTAGCATACATATAACTATAGCAATAACGAAACTAGTACAATTATTGTGTACGAGAATTCAGTATTTAATACCGATAATTTTTTATTATTATTATTATTATTATTATGATTATTATTATTATTATTATACATACACTATACTGCACGCTTTACTATAAATATATTACGGTGTATTTGTTGATGTAAAGCACGATCGCACATGAAGTAGAGCACAAGCATGGTTATGTAAATAACACAGTTTATGTCGAAGAATTTACGTAATGAACATTGCAATAATTCGCTACGTAATGCATGTAAATTATACTTATTTTATTAAAAAAAAAAAAAGAAAAGGTACGTATTTTTTTATTAATATTTTTCCATTGCTTGCGTTCTAGGATTGTCTACGACAATGGGGCAGCTATTTCTTTAAAATCGAGAGGATATTGTTTCGTATAAATGTTTAAAGGTTCACTAATTATTGCTTTGCAAACACGTTCTTTATGACTAATCCGCTTAAAAATAAAAACGAAACAAAAATGAGAGAAAGGCATATGTATATGCATGTACAAAAAAAAAAAAAAATGCAGTACGATCGTTATTGTATATTTGGGCAATTATTGGTGAATCATTTAAATTAACATTGTCCGTGCGTGAAGGACAAATTTTTATTGTATTCCTATTAATTCGAGTTATCTGATGATGAACAAGAGAAAAAAAATTGTTTAAAATTATGTTATGTGGTATTCAATCACAGGTTCGACAATATGTAAATAGATCGAATTATGCTCATATTAAATGTGCCATCTTATCAATGTTAGCAAGTACTGAGGAGACTGCGACATATAATTTATATATACGAGCTTTCCAGATGTATGCATTTCTTTAATGTTTATGTTCATTGATGTCATCTTATCTTACGAATTATTACGAATTATCCTTTGCATCTCGCGCGCACACACATACACACACGTACACGTACACGCGCACACAAGCTTATTTAATTTCAACAGATGTTCGTTACATTTAATTGCGTCTTGCCGTTGCGTTATTATTATATAAATTTTTATTTAGCATATCACTTTGTATCTAAATAACGTTCTTTTTATAAAATGCCGCTAGAAAATACATGCATTCGACGCACATAAATGCATTGGCGTCGTGACACTATGAGAATGATTTCAAATATGGTGTAGTGTTTCTTCCTAACAAACATTTCATAATGAAACGAAGAAAGAAGCAATTTTTTTCTAATAATTTCTTTTCTATCGATTTTACTACTTTTTATATTTACATTGCTCCCTTAATATTTATAAAATATTAAAACATATATTGTAGAGAATATTATCGATATCTTTTTACATAACATGCAACCATGTTTGAAAACTTCATTGTCTAATCGTGCAATTTTCCAAAAATAACGAACAAAAGCCTTTTTCATTTGCGCCCCTTTTCTTATCAATTATCGACAAATAGGCATCTTTTATACTGTCTCTCGTAGAGAATACTATAACGTTATTACGCATTGCAAGAAATTTTTCTACCGGTTTGATAAACATATAACGCATAGATTGTACAATGCAAAGATTTCATTGGAAAATTGCGCACTGGCATTTAATCATTAATTTCAACGGACGTTTTCATTTTACTGCAAATGATTATGTAATTCGATATTTAAGAAGGTAGCTTACGAAAACTGATTTATCAATATCATTATGATACCAATCATTATATATTATTCTGTAAAATATATACATATTTTATGTTGCAGACAGGTTGTACAGTATGTTTGAGAAGCGCAAAATTAGTATTTGCAGTGTCACGATAAGCTCCGTTTATTACTTCTGTAATTTAAAGTCCATGCCAGGAGTGGGGAAAAAGAAAGAAAGAAAAAAAAAAAAATCCGTGAAAATACAAATTTTGCGACTCGCGGGCATACTTCAAACTTGGTTTATTTTATTTTCTATTTATTGTGCCGCTCTAAAAGGACGTGCTGCTTTCTGTCTAACAAAACGACTCAATTCCCCTTTGCAACTTAATGTTGCGCGCATGTGGATTACACCATGTCAAAGACGTAATCGAGTCATTTTTGTGCCTTGTGCTGCGCTGGCGATTGATGCAGAGCGGCGTATGCACGAGGAAACTCGTACACTGACTAGCGATTTGGACAACAATAGCAGAGACAATATCTGTGAGTGTGATTTTATTTTGTCACTTGTCGAGTGACCCACCGTTGATTCCTTTCTTTCCGTATATCTTCGCTTCTTCATTTGAATTTCAAAACGTTAGAAAGTAATCCATATTTGAAAATTAATCCTCCGTTTTTACTTAACTTTTATCATCGAGTCCTCCCCCCTCCCCCTTTTTTTTCCTTTCTCGCTTCGTTTCATTTCGTTTCGGCAAAAGTACTCCCTTACTTTTACAGCTACGTTAAAGGAACTCTTTGCTCGCTCTTCTATAATAAAAATACAATGACCGTGCATCTTCGATCTTGTCTTGATGATTCTTGCACTCCAATGCTTGTTCGAATATATTTAGCATCGTACGAGTATTTATAACAAAAATGCGTCTACCACCACCTATCTAGTAGTAGAACACTTGTCTCGTATATATTGTCATGTAGTTTGCAACAAATTACTCTTGCATATAAATTACATGCAAATGCAGGGCAGACATTGGTAATCTTTTCTTGTGTCTGTACATATCTTACATATTTCTTATTTTCATCGTTCTTTCGTTTAGATTATTCGTCTAAATATTCCCAGACACGCCAATAGTATGTCCTTTTAGTGCAGCTGAAAAAAACGATTCTCCACGAAGCTTATGACATAAGACGCACGTTTCTGTTTTGCAGATGAGGAAGATATTTTGGAGTACCAGTTTCTGCACAAGTGAAGATACTTGTTAATGCAATACGTATACGTAATGGTGGTAATAGGAGTTGAAAAATGGAAATTCAGGTGTATTTCCACTTGACCTTGAATTAGGTGGACGGAAATAGCGAACGCGAGACATATATATATTTATATATATATATATATATATTTAATAGACGAATTTTGATAAAGCGTCATAGAAAATAAAGAATCTAAACTATCGTATATAAATATATATATATATATAATTTGTAATGGCTATACATAAAAGGAGAAGATAGATTTAAGGCCATCGAATTTCCATGTGGTATTTAATATCACCCGAGAATGTGTATAACGCGACACTATATATAAATTTCGAGAGAAGAAAAAGAAACGATGGCGAAAAAGCGTGCTTTTTTAACGCAGGGTGCATGTAGATTGAAAAAAAAAAAAAAAAAAATAATCCTCGTTAAATCTATATATATATATATGTTTTATCGATAATATTCCTATGTTTCGTTTTTTATTTTTCTTTTTTTATCTCGGATAAATAATCGCGACGATTCTTTTATCTATTATTTTCACTATATATCTTTTTATCTCGACTATCAGTTTAAAAGATTTCCTAGATTGGACTGTAAAAACATTTTAGTCTTTAAAAAGTAGAAGTTTCATATTTTTTTTTAAACTGATCTGCTTTTTTGCTTCTTCTTTTTTTCCCAAATAATGATTATAATGTTATGATATGGCTGTATTTTTAATTATACGGGTATATGAACATCAAATTTACGAAATGCGAAATCGAAACGAAGATTTTGCGTGTATCGAAAAGAAGAAAAGAAGAGAGGAGCAAAATGTGTCAGTAAAATACGAGATGATATTCGCAAAATTCCTGATTTATTAGTACAACTTATGACTGCAAATACGTCTGTAATCAAGTGTTAATTCATGCAATGAAAATTAATTAGTATGAAGCATATTATACAGTTGTTGTAATTGTATTATCGTTTCACTCTTGAATTTTACGCTTAGACGAAAAAAAGAAGAAAAAGGAAAAATTGTAACGCTTGAACTATAAACAACACCGATAACACTTTTTATCGATCTTTGTGAATGAAAAAAAATATTCCATTCCAGTTTTCGTGTTGATTCAATCGAACAGCCTGCAAGTTATTTCAAACATAGGCGACCGTAATTTCAGAAATTGTCCTTCTAATTCAAACGAATGCCGTACTTTGTTGAATTTGCTTTATACTAAATAATTGAGAACTCGATGTATGTACAATTTTATTTTTCCATGCCACTTCAACCAATTACTCGTTAAGGGAAAGGCAATACGTAAATAAATTGTAAAGATAGGATTGTATAATTGATGGAACATTCTCTCATTCCCCGGTTCTGCGTGCAAGTTTGTACGAGTAAGTGTGATGACGATGATGATAACTGCACTGTCGTGTGCTAGCACGGATCTTCTCCCCTCTCACTGTAAGAATCACGAATAAAAATGAACATGGCGACAGGGAAATGGAAGGGAAGGAAGTATGCCTCGACCAGTCAATAAGAATCGAATGAAAGTTTATTTATTCAGACACGTTCGAACATGTTATTCCGATTGAGGTATTTCAATGTCATTTAGAGTACCATAGTACAAGGCAACAAGATAGTCAATCGATATTGCATTTACAGACAGATAGTTGATTCCTTGTATTTTTTATCCCTTTGCGAGACAAATATCTGCGGACTTTCTTATTAAGACTACGGCCGTGTACACGGCGTGTCATCGATACCCTATTTGCGATGTTCAACGATTTTTACACTATTTATTATATTACGTGAGACTAAGAGATTTGTAAAAAAGAAAGAAAGAAAGAAAAAAAAGCTAGAGAACGGAGGAAAAGGAAGCGGCGCATTCGCCAGATCGACAAAATAATAAACGACCTCTTCAATGTGTGTGTTTCGTGGAAACGTTGCGAGACTGGTGTGACAGACTATGAACGTTGAGACGAGATTATCTTCTCTCAACGCTCCCGTTTTTTCTTTCGCGAAGAATTTGTTGCGAGGAAAGAAAAGAAAAGAAAAGGAAAGAAAGAAGGAAGAATAAAAGATGTAACGTGAACGAGTTTATATCCCATAGTATGTACGATCACGTGGATGTAACGAATGATTACAGCGGCTCAGATTATTCCGTAAGATCGGGTAAAGATCTACAAGAAGCGTAAGCTAAAATAGAACGACGAAAGAATTCAATACATGTAGTAGTGTGTGGATATACAGGGAAATAGATTGTAAAGATTTTTATGACTGTCTGAAATTATTATTGTCTTTGGTTTTTGTCTTACAATTTCGTTCTTAACGCGACTGAACAGCGCAGCTGTTTGAAACATCTACGGAGGATACTTCTCTTATGCGATACTTATGGATCGTCAAGTCGCAGTATCACGCGAAAGAATCCTCTTGTTTATTGCTACACGAAATATTTTTAGTTAGTCTAGCTGCATGCCCGTAAATCGTTAAAACAAATAACTTACAACTACTCGAAATGATGACTGTTTTCATCATTTCTTTCATCCTATCTCTTTGATATGCTAATCTCAAAGTAAATCTTACAGTCTACAGCGTCACCTATCATCGAAAGCATAGAACTATGGTTTTCGTTAGAATTTTAACGAAATTTGACGATTATCCTTCGAAATGCAAAGATTAATTTCAACGATTGCGTCTACGTCATTTTAAGCATCGCGTTGCTTCGCTTAATCGAGCAACGAAACCACTCGTTTCGTTTTTCCCGTTTTCTCGATCACGTTGGCTTCGATTGATTTACTCGATCACAACGATCGACACGACGACGACGACGGTGAATTTGGCAGAAGAGAACAAGCACACTATTCGATCACCAAACGGAGCATTTGTTAACTGGGTTCATAGGTGCACCTAGCGGGCAATGAAATACTTCTGCAAAGTCTTCCGAATTCGACAATGTGCCGATCACACGAAACTTGCCAGGTGAATGGACGGCGGTTTTCAGCTTGTTCCTGGTAGCTTCCGGCCTCATCGAGCCGCACCACACCTGCGCGAAATTGAGAAAGAACAATTGCTTTCCGCTCGCGTTCAAGCCCGGCAGAGTTTCGTCGGCGTCTCCGTTCGTTCGTAACCATCTTTCGTAAGCCTGAAAACCAAAAAAGATCGAATAGTTTACGAGAGACTCTTCAATATCACTTACAATTGTTGACAATCTTTCGATCAGTGATCGATTAGAAAAAAAGAATAGGAAGCAAAATGTTTCTCGCCGTCATTAACATTACCGTATTTTCCAGGTCGAACTACTGAAACGTTAAAAGTCTTCTTCCCGCGTTGTTGAAATAAGAAACGGAGAATGGAGGATGAAAACCAGAAACGACGGAGGAAAAAGAAGGACGTGTTAAAAAAAGAAATTTAGCAGTTTATGAAATTGCTCACTCGGAAAGCCTGTTTAATGCCGCCATTGTCCGCGATATTCTCGCCCTGTGTATTCATTCCATCAATCTGCATTCCAACCTCGCTCACGATATAATGACTGTACTGGTCTGAAACATTAAACAGTTTTCGTGTCGGTGAACAAAAGTTGAAAGGGAGTCTATGTCTCGTCGATTACCGATAAGGCACTGAGCTCGTTCGTGAAAGCCGTAAATAGCCTCGTCTTTCCACCATCTATGTAGATTTCCATCCTTATCGAACAGTCGACCTTTATCGTCGAAGCCGTGGGTGATCTCGTGGCCGATCACAACGCCGATCCCGCCGTAATTCAGACTCCGAGGAAAGTATCTGTGATAAAAGGGCGGCTGTAGTATTCCGGCTGGAAACACTGAGGATGGAAAGTAATTCAACGATCAGTCGTCAATTTTCCTTTCTATCTGACGCAGAAGAGAAGAAAAATTAAGTACAACGTTTCTAGCAAAGTTTCTAGATTCTATTTCGTTTCGTTTTTTTTTTTTTTTTTCTTTCTTCTTTTTCTCTCTTTCTTTTTTTAGCCCGATATAAAAGAAACGATACTGACTTATCCTATTCTTGCTGCGACTATAATAAGCATTGACCACTGCAGGCGCAGTGTTCCAGAGGGTCTTGTTGACAGGGCTGCCAAGTCGATCCTGCTCTACCCTGGTCAAATGTTGCAAGATGTTCAACGTGTTCTCGAAGTACTTATCTGGACGGATCACGACCTGCGAGTGTCACCAGAATTTAGGTATGTTTGTCTCCATTACGTCGTTTGGTCTCAAAGGGGAAGAGGTAGCTGGGCGATTCTTACATCCTTGTAACGTTCGTTCAGCAGTTGAGGTTGTAGAATGAAATCGGGATAGCCGATCCTCAACAGCATCGCGTTCACTTTCTCCGTAGCCAATTCTTTCGTTTCGTCGTCGATCCAGATTGTTTGATTCAGAAGCTCCCTGAAGGATCGTTGTATCTCGCGAGTCATAGCCAGTGTCTACGATGCGTTATAGAAAGCTGAATTTTGGAAATTGTTGAATGTTTACTGACTACAAACGAGGGAAAGAGAGAAAGAACTTTTTTACGTCGTTTTTGCTTTTTTCGTCGAAGTATTTCTTCACGAACATGGAGCCCACAGCCATGCCCATGTTGGAGTTCACTTGTGCCACGCAATTTTTCCATCTGGACGGCGCTTGTTCCCTTCCGAACAGAATGTAATAAAACTTTTGCTTCGCTTCTTGAAACCGATCGTCTAGGTTGTTCACTCTGTGCCTGACGAATCGCCAGAGAAGATAATTCGCGACAGTCCTGCAAACAAGACACGCACGAAAAATCATTTGAACGTTAAATTTGCGAAAACAGCGTCCGTCCTTTGTCATTGAAATACTCTACCGTGGACTAGTCTTCGAAAGCAAGTTCACTAAATCTTGAATATACTGCAACGCGTAGACAACGACCGGCTCGGAAACGTTCGTCGGTCGCGCCAGAACGATCGTTAAATACCGGTGCCAATTAATTTGCGGCACCAGAGCCCTCAGTTCTCCGATACTCATTCTTTGATATAGTTCTGAAACGTTTCTTCTCTCGTCCGGGGAAGACGTGATCTGCGGGAATGCGAAAATCGGTCATCGAGCAGCGGAGAAGATCACTGTGAAATTAGTATCGGCTTACCTTGGCGAGTTTCGTTTCGAATTCGATCAGTTCGTCAGCGTCTGTGGTGGCGTTTTGCAGGGACGCGCCCAAGAGAGTGGAAATCTTTATCAAGTAATTCTTGTAAGCCTTAAGATAAATCGTATTCGACGGCTGGAGGAAATAGTCTCTCGTTGGTAGACCCAGCGACGTCTGATCAAACTGTAATGAATGAACTCTCCTTAAATTTAACATTTTTTCTTTTTTTTATTTTTGCAAAATTGCAAAGGGATTCTCGGGATAGTAGACGATAGTTTCACGAGACCTTGAGAAATTCAGAATTCCCACCTGTATTACGTACTGATCGCTGTTCTTGATGTCCGGTGCGACCCACTCCGAAATAAGAATATCATTGTTGTAAAGCCTCAATTGCGCAACCAGAAGGAGCCAGTCGAACTTCTCTGGGTCCCAGTCGGGTCTCAATATAGGCCATCCACCGAGCTCGTCCAGAAGCTGTATGAGCGGTCGTTCCATGCGTTGCTCCAAGATCTCTAGCCACATGTATCGTGTTAAAAAAAATTGACAACCAACTCGCGGCCATCTCCGTGCAACAGAGCGAAATTCGAAAAAGAGAAAAGAAAAATAAAAAAACACAATTCACCGTAGTTCATGCAACTTTGAAACAGATATTTGGCCTTGACTGTCGCGTCGTCCGTGTCCAGCCCCTTCGGTATAGGATCTTCGAGTAGCTCTTTCAGCACAGAGTCCAACGATTCCCTGATCATTTCGAAGGTATCGTAGGCAGCCTTGTCTTTCGGGATAGGGTTGTGCCTCGCCCAATTGCCACAGGCAAACTGATAGAAGTCCTCGCAGGGATCAGCGCCCCTGTCCATGTACTTGAGCATGATTTTTGCTGCGGCGAATATCTGTTTCTTAAAAAGCGTATGAGCGGCAATTACGCAGAGGTGATTAAAGGGAGAACGTCGCAAAAGTGTACCTTGAGCCTCTCTGATGGCCCGCGCGTTCCCCTCGCCTTTCCAAAACGCGTGGAAATCGGCGCCAGCGTCGTCGTCGTCGTTGTCGTCGTTGTCGTCGTCGTCGTCGTCGTCGGCAATTGGCAAACTGGTGTCGGTATCGTCGATGGAGATCGAGTGTCTTCCACCCTGTTCACCCTCGTCCGATTCGTCCTGAGGTGGTTCCTCGATGTTGTCGTACTTGGCGCGGAGTTCCTCGTTCTTACGCGTGTCGCGAGCGCGCTCCTCGCCGTATCTGAGGAAGAAACGGAGGAAATCTTCGTATCTTCACAATTCTCGCAGTTCGCCGACATTTTTCTTTCAACAATTACTCTTGATGGTCGTTGCTCTGTATTGTTTCAGAGTTCTCTTTCACCTCGTCAGCGTCCACCTCGGTGTAGTAATCGTCCAAGTAGTTGTACAGATCTTCGTCGGAATTCTGATCGTCTACTTTCTCGACGTTATAGTTTATCCATTGATCCTGCATCGGAACATTCATGCAAAAATGAGGGTTTTGTTTTTTTTTTTGAGAAGACAGGGCAATATCCTAACAGCTAAGAGGTTAATCAATATTCGTGTACATAATAGGCATCGTGGCTTTTTTTCTTTTTTTTATTTCAGAGTTGTTTCGGCCATGAAGTAAAGACACGTCAAATTTAATTGACCTTGCACGGAACGAGATGATTGGCAGTGAGACGATCGATATTTATACAGTACAACAGTAACGCTAATTTAATGTTGATTAACTCTAATTAACGTCGCTGCACACGACACTCGTTATCCGAGTTTGGCTCGTTCTCTTCTGGAACGTTTCTCGCTTAAGTTATTATCGAAAGATACCTTTGCTACAATTCGTTGCAAGGCTCGCGAGAATTTCATAATTCAGCAATATTATACACAATCGTCTGACTACTAATTCTCATTGGTCCTTTTACAATGGAACAACCCCTTTGCAGTCTTTTTCCATTTCACATATGTCTCTTTCTTTTTTTCTATTGCAAAGGATTGCAAATCCGGGCGAAAGGATACGAGAAAGGACCATTGTTACTAAAAAGACTCAGATCATCGCTCACACGTGTTCGTTTTCGCTCGTCCAGCGCCTCGCGATTCTCGATATCAGCATCAGATCTGAGCAGATCGTTGCCCGTTTCCCAATCTGCTATCCTCGTATCGCGCCGATTCGAACATAATGTCGTAGAGGACGCGGCTGTGTCAGGTGAGGAGGACGCCCGACTATCCTGAAAACGATTGTTCGCACTCTCTTCGGGACTATTTTTCGCCAATTGGTCGTATTGTTCGTTCGAAGCCAATGATCGTAGATTCAAAAAAAGGCGGACGGATCGATTTTTGTCTTTTCTCGTGTGCGCGCGCGTGTGTGTTAAAGATGGGGGAAAAAAAATAATAATAAAAGGACAAAGAAGAAGAAACAAGAAGCCGAGAAGGAAATACGGTGTCGGTTAGAGTCGCTTTGAATTTGCTTGTTTTGGATAAAATACCCCGTCCAGGTCTCTCTTGCGTCGTTCGAGCTGTCGTGACGAGTGTAGATCATCCACTGGCACGTAGCTAGTTTTCATTCCAGGTACTAAGATTCTGTCTTCTTCCTCTTCTTCACCGGCCCGCTCAGTCTCGCTGCGACTGGTCGCTGCTAACAATTTCTACAAATAACACGCTTCTCCTTTCTTTCATTTCATATTCTTATTTTTTACTTATATTCTCGAAACTTTTATAATATTTCTAAGGATCTTTTTTTTTTCTCTCTCTGTTTATTTAGGCATCGTCGGACAAGACACCGGGGCCTTTAATTTGCAAAAGTCCAATCGTCTGCCTGTCATCGTGACCTATATTCAACTATTATAAGCCTATGTCCATCGTCTACTGTGACAAGAGTTCATTACCAATATATGTACATGTTTGAAATCTTAGAACGGACCGACTGAGACGTCCGTAATGACAGGACAGGAAAACGATTAAATGTAAATATCCTTCCTGTACGCGAGCAGCCTTGGAACAAGTTACAGTAACGACTTGCAAGAAGTCTCAACTACACCGTTACGATCCTCATTGCAAGACATCGTTCGAATTATTTTTCCCCGTACAATAATCGATAAATCACGAGCCATGCATCTGTCACTTTATTCCGCTATTCAAATCTCTCTTCAAAGCGAGCAGCCAACGAACCGGACGTCGTTAATATCAAGTTCGTTTCACGGGTGTGTCGTTGTATGTTCTGTGGCAATAGACTTACGCGGTAAGGTCTCCTCGGTTCTCTCGTCTTGCCTTCTCGTCTGGACCAAATACGTACGGTGATAAGGAGTCTTGCCGATCACCTGCGACCGGGACAAAGCGATGAAAATGATAGTAATCGGCAGCAACACGGCTGGGATCAGGAGCATCAGTTTCACTCGGAAGCGCCAAGTGTCGTTTCCTCCCATGCACCACCTGCGGTCCCAAACAGTAATTTCCAATTTCCGATACTAACTGATTGGCCGATGCTTTGAGATAATCACTAGCTAAGTTTGGACGTCTTACGAACTTGAGTCGACCGGTTTCCTTGTTGATGGCTAACCGACACGAAGGACAAGGGCCACCGCTGAAGAAGTCATCGTCGTTGTACTGATCCAAGCTACTTGCGCTCCTCATCTTGTCTGAAAGCAAGCCGACCCCTTCTTCTCAGTCCAGTCAGTTTACCTATTCTATTCTATTTCATCGTAACACGTTGCGCAGTCACAAATCACACTCGCGTATCGCTCGTTTCGCAGGCAAGATTAAATCTACTTTGTCCTTGACTCGCTGCGACTCCTTTCCAGTTCCCTTGCGATTTTACATTTCTTTGACTTTGTGTTTTTTTTTTGGTACTTTGTAGTTTGGTCGAATGGCGATAACACTCGGATCAAGGACAGAGCTTCGATCGAAATCGGGAGCACCGTTTTCAACGATGGTGCGCGCACCGTGCGCCCGTGAAGAAGAGGACCGACTGAAGCTATTGTGAAGCTCCGATCTCGGCACGAATGTTAATGTAATATCGCGCGTACGGTCAAATTAGTCCTAGCGACATTTGTACGGGGAGTAATTTTCATATGTAACGTCGGCGGTCAACGCCAATGGCGATGGGAACAACAATCGAGGCGGAGCTCTGTACGTGCACGCACACCGCGAGAGGCATTTTACGCGCTCCTTACGTCCAGTTACTCGTCAATCGACCCTAATAACTTGCAGTTATCGTTCAATAACGCGTCGCGCTGTTTTACATTCTACACGTGACCTGGCCGTTATTAAGTCTTTTCTCATCGCCAGCACTGATTGCCATTTTAAGATGAACGTAGGAACTTCAAAAGACGAACGGAGCGACCGGTAGTTCCGATTTTTCCTTCGTTGCACACCGCGCCAATTGTCGTTCCACCGCGTCAAACGCATTTTCAAGCTCCTTTTTGCGAAAATAGTTCCGAGATTTGTTCAAGCATGGTAGAGAAGACGCTGAGTCTTTGTCCGGTAAAAAAGAGTATTTTTCGATGCAAATGTTGAAAGTCAATCGTCAGCTGCTAAGCTTTTCTTTGCTTTTCCGTTAGTTCGTTCTTTTTCCAATTTAAAATTCAATTTCCATGGACTTATGACCCAAGGAATATTTAACGTAGCACCGATCCGATTGATATCGATTATTTTAGAAAAGAAATTACATTGTAGAAGATTTTTCTTGCTGTAAATGAACTCACTGTAAATTTGTGGCTTCCTTCTATTGATACAATCTTCGTGGTTTGACGTAAAATTCCAATATACTATGTTACAGCCATAAATTTCGTTTTCTTCGGCGGTCATCATCGCGCTTGCTCGCGGGCGTTGACGAATGTATAAAGTTTGAAAGAGGAGATATGATTGATAAAGTCTGCAATTGAATCACTAGAATGATGTTATTTCGTCATTTTTTCGATAACGAGACACATTAACCAAAGATTCCGAGTATAAGTGGAAAAAAATTTCTTTTACTTCTGACTTCAGGTTGATTTCACTGATCCTTCTTTGTTTGATGATTTCACGGAAGATGATTTTGTTGTACTTATTAATGATTGATCGATTAACATAAAGACAAAAAGAAATCTTAAAAGAAATTTGAAACGATGTTTATTTTAATTAAGAGATAGTAATAACTAATATAGTATAAAAATAAAAGTATTCAATGAATAAAACCATGTTAAAATATTCAAATATAATTTACTTTTTTCTAATAAAGTACACTATATATAATATTATATACTCGCAACTTGTTTTCGCATCTCATCGCTTTGTTGATGATGCATTTCTACTTCTTGTTTTAGACTGTAGTACGATGGTCCACGAAATGAGATTACAGCGCTACCTAGACACTCTTCGCCATTATATAAGACAGCAAACTAAAATAAATAAAATAAATGTTAAATACTATTAGATATTTTATATAACCTAACCCAAACCTAAAAAGAGCAACATGCAAGAAGCTTTACCTGTCCTTCTGTAAGTGCTCTTAATGGTCGACTAAGATGAATTAACAATTGATTCGTTAAATTTTTGTGAACTGTACAAGGCACCAAGGGATCTCTATGTTGAAAGCGAAAATTGCAATTTAATATTCTAGAGACGCTGTTAAATTCTGGCTCTGATGATATCCAGTTTGGATTTTTTGTTATTATAAAATTTGAATACAGTGCAGGATGATGTGTTCCTCTTACCTAATGACATAAACATCATCATTAACAGACATATAAACATTCAATTCAAATAAAAAAAATAATTATAATTTTAATTAATTAACATTTTTTTCTACATACTACAATAATATTATTTGTGTCAACATCCTTCTTGTACACATAATATGGAGCTGGTAAACCTTCAACTCTTATGTTTTGTCCAACAGTCCAATGATGAAAGCCCCTATGTTTTCCCAATACTTGACCATCATCCAAGTTTACAAAGTCTCCAGGTTTGTCAGGTATGTACTATAATCATTATTTGGTCGTTAATAGAAAATTATTTAGCATACACTGAATTTATCATGTTCTACCTCAGATATAAAATTTTGAAAATTTCGTTTCCCCACAAAACATATTCCTGTGCTTTCCTTTTTTGAAACAACTTTATCTAATCCAGCTTCTCGAGCAATTTGTTTAACATCTTTTTTCAAATAATCTCCAAGGGGAAACATAGAATATCTTAATGCTTGCTGAGGTGCTTGACACAAGAAAAATGTTTGATCTTTCCCTTTATCTATAGCTTCAAATAGGCTGACATCTAACAAAATGGTTAGAATAAGAGGATTTTAATACATTTAAAGAGAAAATCAATAAAAACAAAAAATTATATTTACTTGTATCCGGCTTAAAATATTCCAGATAAGGACCAAAACTAGTTTTCACATAGTGTCCAGTTGCAATAGCATCTGCCTGAAGCTTGGTGCAAGCAAAGTTGAAAAAATAATCAAATTTGATGTACTTGTTACACAGAATATCAGGATTTGGTGTATATCCGTTCTCATATTGTTCTGTTAAATAGCTATTAGTACAAGTAATATATTAATTTTCAAGAAAAATGTACAAACGTACATTCGCATACGTACCAAAAGATATTGTGCCAATATTCTTTTACAAAGTTGACTTCAACAAGAGGAATTTCTAATTTCTTGCACACCCATTGTGCATCTTCATAATCCTCCTCGACTTTACAAATCCCAGTCTCATCTTTAATGTCCCAATTTTTCATGAATACGCCAGTGACATTAAATCCTTCAACAACCTTTTAATTTTAATACTTTTGTGTTATTAAACTAACATACGATACTAAATGTTGCATTCACATGAATTACCTTTATTTTTTAGGAGTAATGCTGATACAGCACTATCAACTCCACCAGATATACCCACAATTACTTTCTTAAACATTGTTTAAATGTCTCCTACTTTCTTTTATTAAATATTAAACTTTTAATATCCTAAATGTGTTTCTTTCCAGTTTTATATCATCTTTATTGATACATATTGGTATCATTAAGAGATGTATTACGTTGATACAAAATAACATTGTGCAAGATACATTCAAAATAATTCTGAATATACACTGAAAACAAATTTAGTATATATTTTTAGTGCACATTAAATTTACTGTATATCAAAAATATTTTTGGACCAACAATCATTCAAAATAGATTTTCTTAGACTTTTTAAAATGATGAAAGAAAACAGCTTCTAAACGAACAACCATGTTCAGTCAACCTGTTAAAGACATGCTCCAAGATGATGATGATTGCAGATCAAAATTAACTGGATGTTCGAATTTATTCTAACCGGAATACTTATTCAATTTTAATCACGTACGTGTGTCGATCACAATGCGTGCACAACCGTGCGATAACACGCAATTTGGAAAATAAATTTTCGGAAATTTACAAATAATAAAGGTTAAAGAGATACCGAATCAATCACGTGGTATACGTATATATATTGAATGGATTTCGATTACGTTTTACGTGCGCAACGCAGGAACGAGCGGCTGGGCTCAGCTTGACGCGTTGGAAACAATATCGAACAATCTGAGAAAAGAGATCATCGACGAGGCTGGATTTCTAATAAAGGGCTGGACGGTAGAACGTGATTTTTTCACGTGCACACGGTGTATATTGAAGGAGTATCGTTAGCACGTTTCGAGGCTCGCGCGTAGGTCGATGCCCGAAAATCGTCCGCCAATCGACGCGCGGCTCTCTCGTCGGGGACCAGTCAAGCACGTTGACAGATATGCAACGGCTGGTCGTGGGAGCTTGCATATTTCGAATGGCATTTTATTGTGTGGATAGCAACGTATCGCGTGTTGGTTCAGTCTATTGGATTAGACGAAATTCTCGAGACGATAGGCCGGTTTTCGAAGAAATGCGCGATTTCGGTGCAAGTGCAACCCATTTTGCGCAGTTTCCATGACCCAGATTACGATGGGGAGTTCGCTCGCCTTTCGGAACAGCTGTTGGCCGCACGAAGATGTCGGCCGCGGGGAAACGCTTGGATATTTTGTGGACTGCGCGCGCCTCTTGGCGGCTTCGCCGCCACAATTTTCAGGGCTGTACCTACCCGTGACAGATTAGGCGCCTAGGCGATTTTTCAATTTTCGTCGGGACGCATCGAAACTTTGCCGTGATTTATCGCGACAGGCGAGTTCCCGCGTAACGAAAGTATTTATCAACCGGAAACCAAAGGAATGAAATTATCGCGAGCAACAATTTGCTAAACAAAATATAACGTGTACGTGTTTTTATATATATCATCCTATCTGGTTGCTACGTATACATACATATATGTATATATATATATATATATATATATGTATATATATATATATGTACATTATGTATTTTTTTTTACGTACTTGTACTATTCGCATAAAATGCCCCATGCTGTTATTCTAGTTTACAAGGAATTACGCGTGTCCCGTCAATTTTCTATCAAATCGTCGTACGCACGGTGCAATTAAAATTCCATATGCTTTAAGAAGCACCAACAACAATACTCGAGCGGAGGCAAGTTCGGAAGTGCAAAGTTTCATCGCTGTTAGAAATATTTTGGTAATTATTAATGTGACTTACATGCGAGAAGTTGATACGATCGTGAAGTGCTCGAATGAAACTTTGGCGGTATGCTGTTCGAGAGTATTCGTGTGCTCTTTCCTCCAATGTATTTATATCTATAGATATTAGTTGTTTTTTAAGATGCACTTTATATCTTAAATATTAACTTATTACGCGTTATCCACTTGTTACAAGAGTATTCCCGATATGATCACTGTCGACAGTGTAAACGGACGTAAAAGCACGAAGCAGGGACAGAAATTGGAAATGTTTGGAATATGAAACTGAAACTGTCAGTGTGCTCGGGACTAGAAAGTGCGGGCCGAAACGACAAGCGTAGGGAGAGAACACGATTTCAAGAAACGTACGATCGGCAATTGGCATTGTTAATCACGACGAAAAACGATTATTTCGTAGCGATTACATTCCATGTGATTCCATGTTGTAACGTAGTAGAATAGTTGTCGACGAGCGACTGTTGATATGTTCGTCGTGGAGAACAGCGGGGAGAAAAAAGTAAAGCCGGAGAATAATCAATCAATGCACAATTAATGAAAGTTGCAAGAGAGAAGTCTCGTGAGGCCTGCGGCGTACACGTACGCTTTGCAGGAGGTACCCGAGTGGTTGGTAACAGAGACGCTTAGTGGATGAATACGGTCCTGCACGATCCCCTCCACCTTCCTCATCCCGCTATACGACCAGTCAGTTCCTTGTTTGCCATACAAAATCCAATAGTTTGCCTTGTACCTCGAGAGAGTGCGAGTATGTCTTTTGCATTTGGGTTTTTTTTTAAAAAGTGCGGTAATTTGTCGAAGTACTCGCAAAAATGTGCATTTTACTGAGTTTCTTCACACACACGACAAGATTTCGATGGTTTTGAAAGGGAGGCCCAAGAAAGCATAGTGAATTCCTGTCTGAAAGACCAGACCGACCGGCCCGTTAAGGCTTCGTCGATTTTTTGGTCGTGAAAAAACAACGGAGCCGAAGCTTTTGTGCAGAAAATCAGTTCAGACGGCTGTACTGCGAACCGATATATCAACGAGGGATCTAAGTGTATCCAAAGTGATTTTACCCAAACTCGAGGTGACTCCTTTGTAAAAGGAGCACCGCAGGACGAATATTTTCTCACTGGAGCTCTCGGGAAAATGTGTTATGTATTTACGTGGAATATTGCGTAACGTCGAGGGCCGGGAAGTGTTTGGAAACGTGCAACACTGACAAACCTCGCTTCGACGACTTCGTAGCCGTACGGGCCTCGTACGCGTCCGTGCAGCTGGCTTTACCGGCTCTATTTCGTCTCCTCTGTGTCCCAGCGAAATTCCCCAACCGAGGCTCGATACTGCGATCGAAATTTTCCTAACGAAGAAACTCCACCGACGCTCGTATCTCCTCGTGGAACGGCACAAAACTTTCCTCTCCGCAGGTCGCAACTCTGCCTCAAACCCTCGACCACTTGCTTCCACTGGACAACTTCTCTCGAAATTCTTTCTGGTGCAAGGACGTTCGACTTCTTTTCAAATGGAAATTGGTACGTACTATTTTTGATATACTTCACCACGAGATTTTTACCATACTCTAAGTCACTGACATTTCTATATCCATGCAAGGTCATTATAAACTATGTGGATGTAGAAGACTGTGTCCTACAGAAGCACTAGGTTATAATTATTTTTACAACGCACTTTTGTGTTTCAGTGCAACTTTCTTGCCTGATCAGACAATTTACATCTTACTTTGTAACCTAATATCAATAAGATTAGACCCACATTAAAGTTTTACTAAGAGAGATTTATAGGAACACATACTGCGACGTGTTACATTAGCCATTGTGAATTAGAATTTTCTTGTTTCTTTGTTTATCACTGTGCTATTGCTTTTGCCTTTACTTCAGAGAGATAAAGGTTGCAAAAAGGAACAAAAATGATTCAGGCGTGTCGAATAAGGCTGAAATGAACACAGGAGCGTAAAAGTAATTGTGCTTTTGGAATTTCAAATACAATATACAGGGTACATTTATCCTTTGTAGTTACATTTGGTTAATGATAATAAACTAATTGATATATTCACAGATTCAAATGATGCCAACATGCCAAAACATTTTTGTGAAACTGTGAATAATCTTGCAGAAATATTTCTTCTTATGAAAGGATTTAAACATTACTCAGATAGATTCATAAAATACATTCTTAAAATATTTAATTCCTTCTCATTATTTACTTTTTATTTGTTAAATTTCTACCATGATTGCAAGCATAAGGTACAAAAGACAGTATATGTGACAGTATGGCAGATCAAAATGTAGCAGCAATAACATGTAATTAATAATCAGTCTAACAAATAAAAGAATACTGTTTTTTAATAGTAAGTGTCAGTAGCTATTACGAAAAAGAAATATCTTATCCTAAATTTTTGAAGAAGTTTAATTCCAAATGATTTATTACACTTCTCTTGGAGAGGTTATATTACCTAAACATATCTTTGAGTAGATTTCGTAGAGGTTATATTTTCATAGAGGCTGATATTTATTATACAATTTCTTTCCTATATTCTTATCGTCAGTAATAATATAATGGAAATATAAACCACGTGTATTTCAATTATTTGATATTATGCAATATATGTAACAGTTGTATGCATGAGTAATTCAATTATTTTTAACTTAAACCGAGCGAGAATATGAAGTCACGATCACGATTTTGTATTATTCGAAAAATCAATTAAAAGAATCGAATGATATATTTTCAACGAATCGTCACGTATGTTCCGTACAAAAATAATTTCGTGTCCACATCGAGATCGACGTAAATATCAGCGAAATATATCGTTACGATCGTTCCAAATCCGTTGCTTTCGATCGAAAAAAAAAAAATCTTCGTCCTTTCGTCGAATTTCACTGTATTACGCTATTATTTTACGAGAAATATAAAGAAATGTTCAGAGCACTGTTCGAAGTTACGGGAAAGTGCTGGCGGTGTTTTAGATTTCACGGAAGTTCTGTCACACGATGACCGAGCACGCGGTGCTTTCAAAATTCCCGAATATCGAGTCGCGTAAATTGAAATCGATCCTGAAAGAAAGCGGCGGATTTATCGGATGCTTTTTTTTCCACGCGGCGGCACTACGTGTATTTACGTTCTACGTTGGCGAGCGGCAGTGCGGATGCAACGTCGATCACGTCACTTTATAACCTTAAATGAAACAATACCACCACCGAACACTTTCGAACTCTGCTACACCTTTTCCGTCTTCTGCTCGTGGCGCGCTAAACGTACGATGCCCGCGAAAGAGTTGCTGCGTCGTGTTTCATCGTCGAGCTTTAACGAATGAACATGTTTCTCCCCTTCGCGTAGATTCGACGTTAAAAGCTGTCACAAACAAAATTTCATTTCAACTATATGTCCTATAATAATGTCGTATAATATAATGCTGTCTACAGCCACGGAAGGTTAATAATTAATTCTACCTCCTATTGAATTATGAATGAAATATTTAACGTGATTTTCTTTGACGGTAGCTTTTAAGGATTGAGCAACGTGTGATTAATAGTCTCTGAATAAGATTTTTTGATCCGTAGCATTTCCAATGTGATCTGCGATGAAACGTGTTCGCGGGCTGGACGAGGTAGCATCACCAGCAGCAGCAACATTAAAGCACTCGTCGGTGAGTGCAGGAAGTGGCGGAGGAGGTGGTTTGGAGTACCATTCAAGCAGTGGAATAGGCGTTGTTGTACCTGGCCAAGCAGTTCGATCAGTTGCTTCGAAAGAAATGCCGGGAAGCATACAATTTGGAACTGCCCAAGCTCAACAGCAATATACTGGAGCAATTGTAGTGCCGACCGCGGCTCCGTCCCCCATTAAGGTTTGTGTTATCTACATTGTAATAACAACAGTAACGAGCAACAAAAACAACAGCATCATTTTTTTATTTTTCCATTTTTTTTTCTCTCTTTTACTATTTTGTAATCTCATTCTTTCTTCCCAATTTCATCTCTTTTATCATTTTTCCTTTTGTTAAAGTGTAACTTTGTATTTTAATAATTTCTTTTCTTGCGATGTTGTCATCCGTAATCGTCTTTCAGATATCAGATATAACAGAATGGTGCGGGAGCGAGTGAAATTAATCCGCTTAAAAGCCGTCTATCGAATTAAGCGTTTTTAAATTATCGTGTTAATAAATTTGTGATATAATGCATACGGTATTATGGAATACCTTTATTTACAAAATAAATATATAGTATTAATCATTTTTGTATATATATATTTGATGATGAAGATATAATCATTGAAGTTTCACTCAATTTTTCCTAAATACAATTTATGTAGATAACTGATTCATTTTGTATGTCTCTATGTACACATTTTATTTCAATTTTATTGCATTTTAAACTTGTATATTTATAATCTATAATCAAGTTTCTGGAGATTATAAGTTGAAATTGTTTGGAGATTATAAGAAATTGTTATGAATTGTATTTATAGGGAAGTGGATCTGCAGGACTTACTTCTACATGTAGCAGTAGCAGTGTAAATGCTGCTGGAGGTTTACATGCTGGAATAGGTGGTGGTAGTAACCACAATATGGGTTCCCAACAGCCTACACCTGGAACACAAAGTCAGGTTCATAGCCAACAGCAGCCAACGATAAGGCATAAGGTTCATATCATATAATGTATATTTATAGCTTGTAACAAATTACAGATGTCAAGATTTATTGAAGATTGTATATAATATCCCTATAATTATGTAAAAATATGAATCCAAGTCATGTACTTTGGATAAAACATAAGAATAAGAATTCTTATTGAAGTATTATGTTGTGTTTTTCACTAACAATGTTATTGTATCTCTTATAGGTTCATTCTACCAATGTAACACCATTAGCTTCTACCCCACCAGGTACAAGCCTAGGTGGTGGTAGTGGATCCCAACAATTTCAGAGATTAAAGGTCGAAGATGCATTATCTTATTTAGATCAAGTAAAGTACAAATTTAGCGATCAGCCTCAGGTAAATCTCTATGATCATTGGTCTTAATGCTGTTTGAGCTTGAAGTTCCAGTGATGAATATTTTATTTTACAATCGTGTTTAATTTCAGGTGTATAATGATTTTTTGGATATTATGAAAGAATTTAAGTCTCAAAGTATAGATACACCAGGAGTCATAACAAGAGTCAGCCATTTGTTTAAAGGACATCCTGAGCTTATTGTTGGTTTCAATACATTTCTTCCACCTGGATACAAAATAGAAGTGCAAGCAAATGAGCAAGGTTATGCATTTCAAGTGTCAGTTAGTATGCCAAGTCCGACAGCAACACATACTTGCACTAGCTTGTCACAACATCATTGCACTGTGAATGTTGGTTCACCCCCTGTTGCAAGTCCACCAACACAACCAGCGAAAGCTCCTCCTCCAGTTTTGCAGATAATGCCAGGGTAGGATATTGCTAATTAATATTATATGTAGTATTTTTCATATTATTTTTGTGAAATAAATTGACAATTTGTATTTTACATGCTATTTGAAATTAGTCCTGGGAACATACACCATTCGTTGGCAAATAATATTTCGAATAACAGTTTGGCAGTACATGCACCCTCACCACCACCAGTACAGGCATACAATAATTCACATGTTAGTGCAGCTCAAGCGCAGGCTGTGAGTCAAGCGTTAAGTCAAGCGCAAGATGGTATACCGACCAGTGGGCAAGCTCAACAGAGCCAACCAGTTGAGTTTAACCATGCGATTAATTACGTTAATAAAATTAAGGTTTGTATTGAATGAAAAAATACAATAAGAAATTTAAAGTATTCATCTAATTTTTTAATAATTTCAGAATCGATTCCAAGGTCAACCGGACAAGTATAAAAGATTTTTAGAAATTCTACACACTTATCAGAAAGAACAGCGAAATCTAAAAGAATCTGGACATATGGGTAGCACAAGCGGATCTGGTGCATCTGGTGGTGCGAAACACCTAACGGAAGCAGAAGTTTACAGTCAGGTTGCTAAACTATTCGAAAATCAAGATGATCTGCTGGCTGAGTTTGGACAATTTTTGCCGGATGCCACTAATCAACAAAGTTCGTTGGTAAGCTACGTGTTGTTAAAATTACTGTTAAACAAAGTTTTGTTGTTTTTTTTTATTCTAGTGTTTATTTCTTCGCTATGTTTCAGAGTAACAAGACTGCTACGGTTAATGATCACACAACAATTGTTAAAAAACCATTGGGACCTAAAGCACCTTATAATAATTCGGGAAATATTTCGAGAGATCTCCGAGAATCGAGCGGTACTAGTACAATAGAGCGCGAAAGTCGCGATCATAGAGATCGTGAACGGGAGCGAGATAGATCTGGTATACGAGATATTAATAGTTTACAAAAACTTGGTCACAATACGGGACAATTGAAGAGAAGTCCGTCATTTTCCCCTTCCGTAACGGCTGGAAATTCCCATCATATACAGCATGGACCACCTCTTAAAAAGCCTAAAGTATCATCTATGCGTGAATGTGTTACAATAGCGGAAGCTGGAAAATATGGCAGTCTCAATGATTATGCTTTCTTTGACAAGGTTAGTATTTTTAATTTTCATAATGTTATTAAAAGAAAAAGTGGAATTGGTATATAATGATAAAAAATATGTATTATTATATTCTTTTAGGTTCGTAAAGCGCTGAGGTCGCAAGAAGTATACGAGAACTTTCTCAGATGTTTAGTTCTATTTAATCAAGAAATAGTATCTAAATCTGAGTTAGTGCAGTTAGTAACGCCATTTCTTGGTCGTTTTCCTGAACTTTTGCGGTGGTTTAAAGATTTTTTGGGCCACTTGCCTGAGTCTTCTAATGCCAACGCAACAAATGCAAGTAGCAATTTAAATGTTGAGGCGCTACCAAATAATGTGGTACGAAGTCATCAAGAAAGACCGCAAGGTGATCTGGCAATGGAGATTGACTATACAGCGTGCAAACGTCTAGGGGCATCATACTGTGCGTTACCAAAGTCTTACGTTCAACCAAAGTGTACAGGAAGAACGCAGTTGTGTAAGGAAGTTCTCAATGACACGTGGGTTTCATTTCCAACTTGGTCAGAAGATAGTACATTCGTAACATCCAGGTTTGTGGTTTTGTAAATTGCATTTATATAACACGCGGCGTTGAACAATGAAAATATTTTTTATTGGATTGGAACATTTAGGAAAACTCAGTACGAGGAATTTATTTACCGCTGTGAGGATGAACGATTTGAGCTGGATGGCGTAATAGAAACTAATGCGTCAACGATCCGAGTTCTCGAAGGTGTCCATAAGAAAATGAGTAGAATGAGTCAAGAAGAACTTCAAAAATTCAAACTCGACGATTGTCTTGGTGGCTGTTCCCCTACAATTCATCAGAGAGCTTTGAAAAGGATATACGGTGATAAGGCGGCCGACATTATTGATGGCCTTAAGAAAAATCCTGTGGTAGCTGTACCGGTAGTTCTTCGTCGACTAAAGAGTAAGGAAGAAGAATGGCGGGAGGCGCAAAAAGGTTTCAATAAAATCTGGAGAGAACAGAACGAAAAGTATTACTTAAAGTCTCTGGATCATCAAGGTATTAATTTCAAGCAAAATGATGTGAAGGCTCTAAGGTCAAAGAGCCTATTTAACGAAATTGAAACATTATATGATGAGGTTTGTAACTTTACTTTTTCTCTAAGTAGGAATTTTCTTATGTATATTTCATTATTTAAGTATAACTGATCTTGCAGAGACATGAGCAAGTAGACGATGGCAGCGGAGATGGCCAAAACAATACCGGTCCACATCTTGTATTACCTTACAAAGATAAATCTGTCCTAGACGATGCAGCTAATCTTCTTATCCATCATGTAAAACGTCAAACGGCCATCCATAAGGAAGACAAGCAACGAATAAAACTTTTGTTGAAGCATTTTATACCTGATCTTTTCTTCCATCCACGCCAAGAACTAAGTGATGACGAAAGAGATGAAGATGGTAATGTATCAAATTTGATGGATACATTGCTCCTTTATAGTCAAAATAAATTATTTTACACAATTAGTATTTCGGTTATAGATGAAAAGGAGGACCTCAATGTAGCAGCGTGTAGTAATTCTCAGTCAGTAACGATGAATACCTCATCATTGGGTGGTGGCCTCCAAGCGAATAGGAACAAGGCACCGGTATCTCCGATTCCGTCTTCCACGTCGATTAAAATTGAACCTGATATCAAAGTACCAATTCATGCCATGTCGAACGATCCTGAAGAAGCGTATACGCTCTTCATGGGCAGCAACAATTGGTACCTTTTTTTAAGGTTACATCATATTTTATGTGAAAGATTAACAAAAATGTACGATCGGGCGGTAGCCCTTGCCGAAGAAGAATCACGGTACAAACAACAGCGTAAGGAGAGTACAGCTGTTGCGTTACGATTAAAGCCCAAAAGTAAGTATAAATCGTGAGTTTGTTTCTACGAAACAAATGTATTTCATTATAATTTAATGTCCTTGATGAAATTGTTTGATATAGATGAAATTGAAATTGAAGATTACTATCCAGCATTTTTGGATATGGTTAAGAATGTCCTAGACGGTAATATGGAAAGTACCGCGTACGAGGATACCTTAAGAGAAATGTTTGGTATTCATGCATATATTGCTTTTACGTTAGATAAGGTTGTAACATACGCTGTAAGACAAGTAAGTACACACATATCAGTATCTTTACATTTTTTAAATTTAAAATATAATTTCAAAATTGCAACAGAATTTTAAAGTAAAAACATGAAATTCTTAGTTACAGCATTTAGTCTCAGATCCTATATGCCAGCAGTGTATGGAGTTATTCCAACGAGAGCAACGACAACCAAAAGAAACTAGTGGTGCAGGTGGTTTATGTGCTACGGCGTATATGAGACTTGGTGCAGAAATGTCGTATCAACGTAAAGCTGAGAAAGCTATGGCGGATGAAAATTGTTTTAAAGTATACATTGTAAGTATACATTATAATTTAAAAAAATTCTATTGTTTCGCAAATGATATAGCTATTACTACTATTTCTTTTTGGAAGCTGATTATATATTTCTAATACTCTAATAATATAGATGCTAACAATTGAGTTTTTATTCCACACAACATGGAGATTACATTTTATATCGTAATTAATTTCTATGAAAATTATGGCTAAAAGTGTATGTAATTTTTTTGTAAGTTAAATGAAGGATATTTTATACAATGTGAAACATTTTATTGTTGCAGTATAAGAAAGACTGTAAAATGACAATGGAATTGTTGGATACGGAAGGTGATGAGGCGATGGACAACAGTTGTAGGGAAAGAGAAAGGGAAGGAGTTACGGTATCTGAAAAATGGTCTACATATGTTGAGAGGTTTTCTGCTCCAGCTGGTCAGACTAGCCCGAAAGACACCCCTACCTTAACAGACAATGAGCCAACAACCAATCATCCTGTGAGTAACGACCAGGCAGCAAGGGGGGGGAGGGGCAGAAAGCGCAAGAACACTGACATTAGCAAGAAGGTATAGGATCCACATCCCTTTTCATAATCATTGCCAACGTTGAAGTTTACATTCATTCGTATTTGATGTCTGTGATTGGAAGTTGTACTGTTGCCATTCAGTGTACAACTAGTGTCCCAAAGAACGAAAGTTTGCTAAAAGGAAACTTTCTTTTAATTATTTCGTGTGATCGTACTATTTAAACATGCCAGAGAGGTATTCGTGTGTGAAACGTTTGATCTAGCAGTCGGATGCCTTTCAAAAAAAAAAAAAAAATTCGGTCTCCAAGAGAATCTTTGTTGATTTCCTTAAACAAAAATACCAAAACAGAAGTAGAAAGTATTTTAGGAACGAAAAACATTATACAAACAGCATACGAGGAAGCTATGTAGCCATATAGGTCTGCTGTCACCAATGCTTTATCATGCGAATAGGGTCAGAGCACTGGTTCATGCTTGTCATTATATAAAAGTTGCAGAATTTTCTATACATATAAGCAGAATGAACTAATATTCTTTTAAATGCTTAAAAAAAAAAGAAAAGAAAAAGAATGGAAAGTCATATATTTATTTTCGTAACGTTTAAAGAGATAAGAGAGATATGATTTTCATCTCAGTGCGTCCATTGTGGTGCTGTATATTAAGTAAAGAGAAAAATAAGAAAAAAAATAGGAAAGAAAAATAGTGTATTGCACTACGAATCCCCATTCTTTACTCTATATATTCGGTGTGTTGCAACACCGTTACATATTACGCGATAACCATAAACTATAAATTATATTTCTATATTTTAAATATCGATTTATAGCAAAACAACGAGATATTTCAATAGAAATTTTTCCAAATTTTCAAACGCAAATATTTATCGATGGCATTCAGAAGAATACTACTCCACACGATTTACTGTGCTTTGCTTCCTCGTTTTTTACGGCGTAAAAGTAAGTTTTGTTTGTCGATGCAATCATCTATGCAAAGGATTTATTCTTTCATTCGGTGATACGTTTTTTAAATCAAATTTTTTATTTAGAGTTAAAAAGACGTTTGTGTGTTTGATAAGATGGAAGGAAATGCGTGGCATTTGGACTCCTGTACGAAAACTTCTAAATTTCGATTATTATTATTATTATTTTTTATATTTTATCCAATGGTTATCTAATGAACTTTTATTTGTTTTCTGTTTTTGTTTGTTATGTAAAGATAAAAATTTTAATAATGATGATTGTATGAAGCTTTAAAAGCTTATGGAAAAGTAAGACATACGTACTAAATTCGTTAATTTGCTTTCATATTGAAAACACGTGCATTTTCCGTGGATTTTTCACTTGAAAATAATCGGTTCAACGAAACGAACAAGGAAAATTTTCATATGTACAGTTAAAACTTAAAATGTACTGTGCTTCATCGTACTGTCTCCGTAATTGCCTACTTCAAGTTTCTTTAAAGAAAGAAAAAGTAAAGTTAACTGGTTAGAGCAGAAGTGTAGTTACGAGATGAAAGATATTTGCAAGCATCTGAACGCATTTTACAAATGTACAAAAATGACAAAAACGAAACATCAAGGGGACACGGCATACACAAATCCGAGCAGTGCCATAAATGAATGTAAAATGTTAGCATTTTAGGAAAAGAAAAAGAGAACATAACATTTGATATCGGTCAATTCTTAATGTTTAATTCATTTTCATCTTACCATTGTTATAAATTAGATAAGATCATAATTTCTAGAATTTATTAACGACATAGACTCTAAAAAGAAATATGTAAATATTTGATATAAATTTGTACATATGTTTTGATACGCAACTTAGGTCGACTGGTAGTGTGCATCTACTAACTTGTAAAATTCCACCATTTCGTCATCGTACATTCGAATATAGTGAAGCCTTTGGAAAGGAAATGTGGATATTAACTCATGAACACATTGCTTCCACGCCACATTACGTTGTGCAGGGTAATCGTGGCTTTTTCTGTCTTCTGATAACTCCAACTTTCCCGCAGTAATTATCGTTTTCAAAAGATAGACAAAGAAAGAAAGAAAGAAAGAAAAAAAAAAGAAACACATGCTGGAAGAAAATACATTATATGATAAAATAACGTTTTGGATATTTTTCATACACTTCCAAAGGTTGTGTGTTATGGTTCCTTATGGATATTAACGAAAGAAGCTCGGCAAATTTTTCGTCCGTACTATCAAATTAGGGTATGTTAATGAAATGATAAAATTATGTATTTTTTAGCCATTAGACATAGGGTACCAGCTTTTTTAGAAGATTTTGAATTACGCGAATACCACATGGTTACGTTACATTCTTCGAATCAGATTTGTTTGATTTAAAGGGTGTAGTGTGATATGTAAAATTATAGTATGAATTGGTTAGAGCTTGAACTTTGAAAACAGAAAAAAAAAAAGAAAAGAAAAGAAACTGGAAGTAGCGTTATCATTGGCGTGGACCAAGTGTGTTCCTGGCTTAACTGTTGCGCCTCTGTGAAATACCGATGTATGATAATTCTTTGCTGTGTACATATTAATATATAAGTAGTGAGGCAAAGGTTATGTGGTGTAGCATGTAAATAGAAAATCAGTTGTATCTTTTAATTCGTAGCTCTAATTGAAGGAAACGTAACAGTACGAACGTTGATATCCGACAAATTAGTTTCGAACATTTGCCAAAGGTTTCACAGTGTTTAGTATTCTCTCTTTTCTTACTGCTTTTTGTATTGAAAAGTACTTCTTTTTCCGTTCTTTTATTTTTTCGGTACTTGAGCGACCTTTTATTCGTGTAGCTACGTTCTTCCCATGGAAAAGGTATAATTCTGAAATCATTTTTTCACGGTGCAGACTATTATCAGCTACTAAACGACAAAACTCGCGTTAAGCATTGGTTTTAATGTTGTGAAAAGAGTTTTATCGAATCGTTTTTTTTTCTTCTTCTTTTCGTTATTTTTCAAATTTCAACGAGTCGACTAATTTCGTTATTTTAAAATGTGCTTTTAATCTTTCGTTATGTTCAGGTTTTTTAAAAAACCTGAACGCTAAGAAATATGTTGTTAGTTTTATTGTTTGTTGTCGAGATAAAAGAAAAAACTACGTCGTCATAATTTATAGAAAGGTGTAGGTATTATTTCTTTGTTTTCTTTGCCATAGTGTTCGGTACAGTTATACAAATACGTTTGTAACACAATTATATAACAGATTTTCAGATGCAGTGTTCGCAACGTTGTTTCCTCATTGAATAATATCTTCGTATTTTGTATAAAATGTAAAACATGCATTTCCTGACAAGGCTCTGCATCATAAAATTTTAAGCGCTATTATATATAGAAAAAGAGAGAAGAATCTACACGTATCATATCGTACGTGTATTTATATATTTTTCATTTATTTACAGTTCAATACGTTTTCATTAGATAACGTGGCACAAATTTAAATTAATTTAAACAACACAATACACAGACACACACATACATACATATGCATATAAACAATAGCGCGCGCGCGCGCACATGACACACAGCAGACAGACAAACACACTTACATATATGTGTATATATACATATATAATATATATTATATATACATATGTATGTATACATGTATGTATGTATGTATGTAATTGTTGCCACAAATCATCTGATTTAAACGTTGCTGTGACATTTGTAATATAGTTTCCTTGAGACTATGAAGTCGTATGTGCAGACAGATTTTATGTGATTGTTATAAGCTCATATCTCCGTTTTCACTTTATGCAGTGAATTTTAAACTCTATATATATAAGACATATATATATATATATACATATATATACATATATATATACATATATATATATATATATTTTGTAACTGTAATCTGTATATGAAACGAATATACATATAATAATAGATAAACAATAATATTGTATAGAAGAGAGATATTGAAATACATGAACAATGCTTTTAAACATTATTGTCTAACATCATTTTGTACCACTAAATTTATTACTTTGATTCTCCGATAATATTAATTTTTTGTAACGACAAAAATAAAAAAATTCTTTGCCTGTGCTTTTACGATTGAAATAAGATAAAAAAAAAAAACAGTACAAAACAAATATTTTTAGCACCAAGTATTTAAATACTTGATAATCTTATAGACATTTAATTCAGATATTGAAGTTTTTATGTTTGTCTTTATCTGATTTTTGTTTTAGACATTTTCTCTCATTTAGCTTCGATTTGTTCTGCTTTATTATTTCAATATTATATCATGAGTGTTAAACGTTAAATAATCATTAATATATGTATATATATATATATGTACATGTATATATATATATATATATACATATATATATATATACATGTATATTAAGAGTAATATATCTCTTTTCTAACACATTTGTATTTTAAAATAGTAAAGCCATCATAAGTTAAAAATGTCAAACAATTTCGCTCAAATCATGATCTCACATCTCGCCTTTTTTGTTATGCTTTCGATTTGAAAAGTTCATTTCTCGTCTATGAATGTACATAGATTAATAATTGAACTGAAAATATTACTTTTAACTTCTTTATTTCATCTTTTGCTTATACAAAATTATTAGACAAATTTGTTTTATTATTTTCAAGTATTATTAGTAAGAATTAATTATTATAATTACACATATTGCAATTTATTAATGGTTGTGAATTATTGTTAAGAATTGTTAATTATTTCTAATTATTCATACAGTACCAATAATATACTAAAAAATGATAAAACAACAGATTGCAGAATATTTTAAATATAGCTTATTTTTGTTTATCGCTTTTTGTTATTTACATCAAAGAATATTCTTTTATCTATCCATATTTTTCCAATTTGATTGTTAATAAATTTCGTAGAGTGTATTTATTGATACGTATGCGATTCAGTACGTGTCAATTTGTAATGACAATCACATAATGACAGATAATTTGTTTACAAAAAATGAAGATAGAATCAAAAAATTTAATTTCATCTTAAACAAGTCCTCTTAAAAAAATTCTGTTTTCCTTTTTGTGTATAGAGAATCCATTATTTCTTCATATATTTTTCATTTGTTTTTATGTTTTATCGTAGTTTTTGTTTAAATCTTTGTATTGTTATCATTATTTTTAAAAAAGTGAATTCTATGTGAGAGGAATATTTGTAACTTAGTACAATCTGTAAAATATTATAATAAATTATTTTGCAATTGTGCTGTAACTCTTAACTTAAGTATATGAAACTTAGTATTAATACCCGAAATAGTAACAATAAACAATATCATTAAAATTTTATATTCACATGTCAAATTATAAAAGATTAAACTGTTTAAAAAATTTAACTTGAAACGATTGTTGTAGATGGATGGTTGGAGTTCTTTAGGCAGAATCTTGGCAGGACGTAAGCCTGTATTTCTTTACCGTAATGTTAGACAGTGGAGGAAAAGAGCTGCAAGAATAATGTCAGCATCTATGGCTAATACCAATCATCCGGAGAAAGCTGCAGAGTGAGTATCATTTAAATTTCTGTATAATTTTAATCATAATTTTGCTCATAATATTACAATGTCTTTACTTTTATTTAGGTCAACAGACAAAGAAAAATCGTTAGACTCTGTGGATGCACTTCTAAAACGGCCTCCTGGTTTAAGATTAGCAGATACTGGAGATACATCTGACATTATCAATTCTGATGAAACGCAATGCAGATTTAATCCTAATAGTTACCAAATGCTCTATATTGCTAGTAAGGAAGCATTCCTGTATAAACAACATTCTATCAGCCGTGCCAGAGAGGTATGTTTCACGGTTAAAAGATTATTATAACTTATTTTTATAACATTTCTCAATTTATGGTATTTATTTATTTACTTCTTAAACAGTGTCATCCAAACGTGACAAAACACTTGAATTCGAAGTTCCATCAATGGCTAGCAGCTTGGGCATCCAAAAATGTCGCGGACGTTCAACACCGATTATGCCAGGATTGGTTGATGGGACGTTATGAAAACTTAATTCCTCATAAGACACGAGTTATTACGGATAATGATCAAACGAGATCGCCTTACCGACAATACAATCGTTATCGAGTCGAACGCTTGCAATCCGATCTTCTAACAGAACCATGTGTATAATCATACGTCTTTTATAATTTCTTTATTATTCTTTGAGAACATATTGATTATTACTGAGAGCTCGTTTCAATAATCTCACATTCATTTTTTCTGTTACAAAAAAAAATTAATAGTTAAGAGAAAGTTATCACAGTTGAAGGCAAAATTGAGACTGATTCTTGAACTATATTGGGCGTACGTACAACGAGAGAATGTCTTATTTTGCCAACGAAGTTTATCGCGAACAAAGAAGATGCAGAAGTGGTAATTAAAAAAAAGAAAGTATCGAAGACTATAATGAATCGTCTATATATTGTGCACTATACTTATTGCATTAAATTTTTAACTAAATTTGGTTCTTCAACTGTACAGGTATGAGAAATTTGATGCAAATGGAAATATCACTGACTTGTTAAAGTTGTTGTTTATCTAAGGATTTAAAGTTAGAAGTTTCTTCAACATAAATTACTAAATTAAATATCGAATATTTAGAAAGAGGAACAGTTGTAACGAGCGATATTTCTAGTTGTATTAAAGACAAGCTTGTGATCAGGTAATATAAGATATTTAAACGTAATGTTTCATTTCCGAAAATCGAGTACTTTCCGATATAAAATTAGATATAGATTTTCCAAATAAGATTTTACATAGAGAATAAAGTTACGGTAAAACTTTTGATACTTTATGTAATATCTTAAAAAGATTTAGGAAAAATATTCTATTATAATGTAATTGTCGTTTGTAAGCATATTGCGGATTCAGCCAATTTTATTTTATTAAGTATTTTATTTTTATAGACTTACACGATTGTCATTGAGATATTAAATATTGTTAGCAATTAAAAGAAACTGTCAAAATTTCGATTCACAGTGTGTTGTATTATTCAAATATGATGTTCTATTTATAACTAAAATGTAACAAAAAATTGAGTTAGAAGAAAACTGTGTACTTTTTTCGAATAACAACTTTATACATATGTATGTAAAATATCCTTCATTCGAAGTTTTTAATAACTTACTTCTCTTACGAACTCTCTTTTTCTTACGAACATCGCGATCGAAGTTTCCGTTCTCGTAAATTCAATATACGTATAATTGTATGTATAAATACATGCTTGTACAGATGTATGTGCATGTATGTATGGATGTGCGATAATTGAGTACATATGTACGTATATACACATATGAAACGAAAAAGAACTAGGCCTTATTTTTTACCTGATCTTTAGGCTACTTGATAGAAATTGTAAAATATTAAAATATGGCGGTGTTCCTGTACAGTGCAAAGCTGTTGACAACATTAGAGTGCGGTGTTCATTGAAAGACGTTGAAAAGTATTGACGCACCACGCACGAGACACTATAGCTATAGGTATTATTTCACGTTATTTTTACATATCTTTTTACCAATTCTTTTACTTCTACATCGGTATGCAAAACATGTTAATAATTTAGAAATCATTTTTTACTGTAGATATCAATTACAGTGTCAAATTTTCAATGTTCAGAACTTTCACCAAAAAGGGAGGAAGAATAATAATTGGACGAAGAAATCCGTGCGTGGTGAAATTAAAAAGCACACAATTTTTTTGTAAGAGTGAGACTATTTATAATGATCGAAAAAAGATAATCGTTTTCGTTTCAAACATTCAGATAAAAAGTAATGTATCAAGTATACGGATGGATAATAATGTATGCAGAAATTTTTGATTGAATACATTTTTATCCCAATTCTACAAATTTAGTTGAAGTCTCGGCGTCTCTGTTTTTTGTGAATAATTTTGAAAATGCCATTTTACATATATTTACGAAATCACGTATATATAAACACAGACACACTGTGTTGTTCAGTTATGCAATATACTGCAATTGTATATTAAACTATGTATCTTATCAAAGATGAACAAAGAAAAGAGAGACGCGGTCTTCCGATGCTCGACTATTTGTGACTATAATGAATGATGATAGTGTATTTTATCAAGAAATTGCTAATTTTAAAAGTGTATGTCCATGTATCAAAAGTGAATGTACAGGCAATTTTATTACTCGAGATAATAATTTAATGTTGATATATTTTGCACAAAGCATTATTAATATTAATAAACCATTAATATTATGATTGTTTTATTTGACTCACCATGTTATTTTCAGATCATAATCCAGAATTAATTCATTCTTATTTCTTAATGACCCTAAATTGAGGTAAGTGATAATTACTGGGGAAAAATAGAAGAATATGAAATGATAATAAATTTCTTAGCAATATTAACATCACTTGATAACATTGCTAATTGTTGTACAATTATAGATAATTTACTCTACCTGTATATTAAATAGTAAGTGAAATATTACATATGTATACTTCATGTTATATTTTATACACTTTCCTAAACTAATAAGGTTATTTGAAATTATTAATTCGTTCAAAAAAAACGTATAACATTCGAACGAATTTTACAATCTAATTAATACTGCAAATGTATAGAAAAATTTCTCTGTAATTACTGTTCTACTTTATTCTTTCAAATATCTATGGCAGTGCAAATTGGAAATAAAAAACAAAATGACCTAGCGTCATTTTCGTTTTCTTTTGTATTGTTTGAAATTGTTGTAAGAGTGCAATATGTTTATAAAATGTGATCGGCTTTAAATTAATTCCTGAAAGAACTTCTTTGGTCCTTGAGTAAAAATTCGAATACCACATATAATGAGCAAATGATATAACTAATTGATAAGAAACTGGTGTAAGAAATATAACAAGACCACAAACTTATTTCTTTCATTATGCATTTCTATTGCACGAAAATAATTGATAATGATATGCAAAAAAAAAAAAAATTCCAAATAAATTTCTCTCGTAAAGTACAAATGTGGATCGTGCCTTATCGAAATGCTGTAATTTATCCTTACTAATTTTATATTAATATTAATACTAAAGTACGTTAATTTAAAAATAGTTAATTATAAATCGCTAATGTACTTCAATAAAAATTTGCTTTTATTCGTAATTAGTATTTTAAAATTTAAATAGAAATCGATATATCGATATCGAAGCGCTCACCGACATTGTATTCGATTATAAATATCGATCCTCGACTGATGAACCGCTTCTCCTATTCATTCCGTTTCTTCAATAAATGAAAGATGTATTTTCACAATGAACATGAATAACTGTATTGTCGTAACTATAACAAGATGTAAAATTATTTTCGGATATTTTCAAACTAGAATTAACCTAGTTCAAATGCTTGCAAAGTATTGTGCGAATACGAATATGAATATGAATTTTTAATCTTATTTTTTAGAAATTCAAATGTTTTTAGACTAATCTTATTCATTCTCGAAATAGAAATTCAAATGTTTTTAGACTAATCTTATTCATTCTCGAAATAGTAAATAATTGAATAATTTTTTTACAAGCCGAATATTTTTCTACAAATTATTACAATTCATTGTTAATAACTTAATTTAATACAGTCAATTAGGAGAAGATTTACAGCGTGCTACGAGTTAACCGAATTTATATATGGCGCCATTACCTGACACGACTATGTATGCGCGCGCAGTCGATTGTTCTGCGATATTCGCAGGCTATCGATATTTGCGATATTTACCGTTATTGTATTTGTCGTTCGCACCGCTTACCGCTAACATGAAAGAAAATACTAGATCTGTACATTTTTTTCTTTATCTAAGGTGATTACCAAGTGAGATCAAGCGGCCATTTTTATTCAAATGAACTTTGAAAGTTCCTGAAGAAAAGCCTGTTGAAGTTATTATTATTTCTCTTTCATTCGCGTTACTTGTGGAAAGGTATATTGACGATCATTTATTTAACAACAATAATTAGACATTTAAAGTCTGTTGATCCTCATAAGTCCACCTGTTTAATTTTAGCCAACTGTTTTGCAGCTTTACGAAGCTACTTAATTTCATATAATCAAAAATAGTAAGAAAAGAAAGAAAAAAGGAGGGGAGAAAACTTGTNACCACACTTCAGGTACAACTTCGAACGTGTAACCTCTTTCAATTGTTGGAATAGCGTGCGGGATATCTTACATTTATAAATAAAAAAAAAGAGGCCTGAAGAAATAGTACATTATGAAATCATTGTTAAAGGAAAACTTCAAATTTTAAATCCGTAGTGGACCTCGTTGTGGAAGAAATTTTGCAATGTATGTAGCAAAGTAAAGTATAAAATAATATTTGTTCTGTGAATATTTTAATTATATTTATGTACATATGTAAAACATACGTAAAAACATTTCATAAACAAGTATTATTTTATATAAAAAATTCTAAAACTCTCGCGTCTGTAGGTTAGGTAGTAATCAATTTCGTTCGATTTTCATTGTATTTATTTTTATTTTCATTATACAAGGATTTATTGAAAGTATTTAAATATCATTAGTAATACCAATTAATAATAATTAATGTATAATATATATATATATATATATATATATATATATATTGATATAATATAGTTAATATAATTTGTAGCGGCGTATGATTCCTTAAGTACGAGATCCGAACACCGACTATTATACAAATGGCTGTGCGCCTATCGTTGAAGTCCCAGCGATCTCGATGTTAAGCAGAGTGCGGAACACCGCTACAGATGGAGGTGCTGTCCAGCATAGCGGTTAGTTAAAGAAACGCTTTGGCTGCAGCCCAGAAATAATCAGAGACGAATAACACAAAAGTAAAGTGAGTACGAACGCACTTTCATCATTACAAAAGAGAGCGTGAATCCTTAAGTCTCTATTAAATCGATGTAGAACTGCAAAAATGTATGAACCTCTGATTCTGCTTAGATTTAAAAGTAGTTTGACAAAGAGCTCGAGTAACGAGTGAATATAGTTTACCGTGTACTGTTCTGTACACCGCGGATACTCTCGGCTTAATATTTGAACTTACGTCTGTAGAGTCAAAACTTGCGAGATGCCCGTGGATTTATACTAGACCGAGCTAGTAGCTAGCAACACGTGGGTGGGCTATATTTGCGTTTCTTTTGTTGGCCGATTCGAATATCGTTCATGTGGTTAATTTTGAACTACCGCTTCATAAAAAGCTCAAAAAAAGAAAATTTCTCGCTTACACGACGTATTTCGCAGAGATTGATTATAGAGATTATTGAGATTATTGAGGGATCTCATCGACAATCATCATAAATGATTGAAAGCAGGGAACGAAATTAGCAAGATATTTTCGTTTTTCACGAAATACTGCAAATACTTGTGTTATACATTCACTTAGAAACAATATTGGAGGCTAAGGAATATTTTAGAGAGATATTTTAGAAAGATACTTTACTAATAAAAGTATTCCATGGAAACAAGTTATTTTAGAGCATTCAATTAAAACTCTATTTTTATATTCATTGAATACTATTCAGTGTCAATGTTTGCTAAAATCGATCTCAATGTTTGATTGATTAATAATCTTTTTAAAGTCAATGATGCAGTCAATGATGGATCGAATGAAATTGAACCTTATAGTGAAGCCTGAATAAAATAATACTTTAATAACATAGATATGCATGAATTACGCTCTGTGATGCTGAACGAACATTTTCGGTATGTAAACTAATTTCTTCAGATAAAAGGCAGTATTATATTATACAGGGTGTTTGTAACTTGTGGGACCCAATTCGGGAGCTGATTGTACGCCTAAAAATAATAAAAAAAAGTCATATAAATATATGTCCTATCTGTCCTCGTTTATGAGATATAATGAATTTTATAAACAGAGCAAACTCTAGTAAGCTAGTTTTACCAGGGATGGTACATTCAATTTTCATAATAATCATAATTGGGATGAAGAAGATCCACATGTTATTGTGCATTCAAGACATCAACACCAGTTTAGTTTAAACGTATGGGCAGAAATAATTGATAAATTTTTAATCGGACCTTTTTTCTTGATGAGATACTAACAGACACAAAGTACGTTGATTTTTTGAGCACGCGTTTACACGAAATATTAGAGGAAGTTCCCAGTCGATATTAGATTATTCGTATGCGGTTTATGCATGATGGAGCTCCGCCGCATTTTAACCGAGTGGCTAGACAATTTTTAAATCAACACTTTGCAAATAAATGGATCCTATTACATGGCCTGCTCGTTCTCCGGATTTGAATCCATTTAGATTTTCATTTGTGGGGACATTTAAAATCTATTGTATACGCAACATCAATTGAAAATGCTGAAATACTACGAAATAGAATAGAGCAAGGCTTCCGACAAATTCGAGAAACACCAG
>NW_025110193.1:402971-405794 GCF_011392965.1 Frieseomelitta varia | reverse complement strand
GGTGGTCATTTCGAGCATCTTTTGTAAAAGTAATTAAAACAGAAAATTCATTATATCTCATAAACGAAGACAGATAGGACAGATATATATATATATGACTTTTTTTCATTATTTTTAGCCTACATCGGGAGCTTACAATCAGCTCCCGATGTAGGCCCCACAAGTTACGAAACACCCTGTATATAATATATATTAATTTAAATTAATTTTTATATTATGCATATTAATTTACTGCTGAAAGTATGGAAAAAATTATAATTACATACTGTAATGAAAATTATAATAAGTAAAAAAAAAATAATAATAATAAAATAATAATAAAATTAAATATGATAATAATAAATTCTTATTTTGAATATATTTTGCATATTTTAATATGTAATAATTGCATAAGTGCCATCGCAGATTTGGAATGGATCTTTCTTAATGAAAATATGCCAAATCTTCTTCTTCAATGTCATCTTTCGTTGTATTTTGCTTACAATGATATACATACGACCTGATGGATAGTGTTTCTCCAGTACGTACGCATTTGTACGTACTGTCTGGACATCTGCAACTAAAGGAGAAAAGGAAAGAGTAAAAAATCTTTTTGTAGTGAAATAATGTATTCATAAGCAGTAACAGACACTGTATCTGGTGTAGTAGTAGTATGTATTACTAGATATCTAGTATGCTATAGTAGAATACTAATTTGTTTAATATTTCATAAATATTTGACAAATATATTAGTGCAATAAACAGACAGTGAAACGAATAACTAAAGAAACACATTAATGAAAATTATACTATAATATAAATAATATAAATAGTGTAGTGTTATTGTATAATTATATATCATTATGTTAATCATCTAAATAGAAATACTGTAGGTACAATTTTCATAAAAAGTATTTAGTCGATAGCTACGCAGAATCGTAATTTTAACTTACGTATTGGGCACGAAAAACTTAGCTTGACGCGTTTCGACGTCATATTCATTCCAGCCACAAGGCGAACTGTAGCAATTCCTATCAGGTCGATCTTTTACACTTTCATATGCTCCACGTAACCGCTCTTTATCAAATTCCACATTGTTGACAACTCTGTCGATTTCTTCAACGAATGCCTGCAAAATAATTGCACGTCAAATGTCAAAACTTACTAAAAATCTAACAGAATGTGGTGGATATACAGGATTCGAATGAATTGAGAATTTTAGAAAACCATATGATATATTACATTGGAAGAATCAATTTCCGATTTACAAAATTTTGAAAATATTTTTTTCATCTCAGGTACACTTTTTCTGCAAACTCATGTTTGAATCAAGACCTAGCTTATAGTTTCAATTAAAACATAGGGCTAAGAGTAAAGACAATAACTTTCCCTCAGCTATTTGTCAAATTCTTGACACGTTTAACAATTTGTTAAATTCATATAAATTCATCTTGGATCATTGCAGAAGAGATTCAAACATCGCGAGTTTTGATATGCATAACAGAAAATTTCGTACAGGGAATGATCAGTGATCCAAGTACTTAAAATCGTTTCTCTGATCATCATCCGCTTCAGTGATCATCAGTAACTATTCTTATAAACTTGACAATGAAACTAATCATATTAATATAATTCTTACCTCGGATTTAACAGGAGCACAGGAATAATCGGGGACCAATAGGTTACCCAGTATAGCGAGTACGAGGAACACAGCCTTCATTTTAGAGAAGAGATCCTTACGTCTCTGTTAAATCGATGTAGAGCTGCAAAAATGTAAGAAACCTCTGATTATGTTTAGATTTGAAAGTAATTTGACCAAGAGGCAAAAGGTTGAAAGAAAGGTTGGTAAATGATACTCGGTTAGTCTAGGTAGGAAAGTATCTCGAGTGGTTGAGGGTTGCTCGAGAAGGGCTACGTGAATCTCACCAAAATGACTTGACTAAGCATTGCTTGCTGAATGGATTCAAACAAAATGCACGCTTGCCATTTGGCGAATATCGAGTGATATAGTTTCCCTTACTGTTCTATACACCGCGGTACTCTCGACTTATTACCTGAATATGCGTCTGTTGAATGAAGACTTGCGAGATGTCCGTGGGTTTATATAGGCCGAGCTAGTAGCTAGCAATATGTGTGTGGGGATATCTGCGCTTCTTTTGTTGGCCGATTCGAAGATTGTTGATGCGGTTAATTTTGTACTACCGTTTGAAAAAAAAGCTTAGTAAAAGAAAATTTCTCGCTCCCACGTCGTATTTCGCAGAGATTTATTATTGTCGATGAGGGTCCTCGACAATCATCATAAATCATTGAAACCAGGAAACGAAATTAACAAGATCTTTTCGTTTTTAACGAAATTCTGCCCGTACTTGTGTTACACATACACTCAGAAACAGCATTGGAGGGTCAGGAATATTTTACAGAGATATTTTAGAAATATGATACTTTACATTAAAAGCATTCCATGGAAACAAGTTATTTTAGAGCATTCAATTAACACTCTATATTTATATTCATTGAATACTATTCAGTGTTAATATTTGTTACAGATATTGAGAAATTTCTTAACATTGCCAACAAATTATTTGTTTCTCCAGCAGCAAAATTGTCAGTTTTATATTTTATAAATTCTATTATGTTCGAAACTTTTATTTTTAAGAAATTTATTTATCTATCCCCGTTTTGTAATGTAAGAATATACTTCGAAAAAGTTCAGTTAAAATTCTTTACCTTAATTTTCTCGATTCCTAATCTAACTCGAAAGTTTGTGAGTTTGTGGTTTTCGCAAAATGCAATTAAGAGCATAATGTTCTTCGCGGTTTTGAGGAATTTTCTCTTCATTTTCAT
>NW_025110193.1:283699-402488 GCF_011392965.1 Frieseomelitta varia | reverse complement strand
ACCACACTTCAGGTACAACTTCGAACGTGTAACCTCTTTCAATTGTTGGAATAGCGTGCGGGATATCTTACATTTATAAATCGAAAAAAAGAACGGCCTAAAGAAATAGTACATTATAGAATCATTGTTAAAGGAAAACTTCAAACTTTAAATCCGTAGTGGACCTTGTTGTGGAGAAAATTTTGCAATGTATGTAGCAAAGTAAAGTATAAAATAATATTTGTTCTGTGAATATTTTAATTATACTTATGTACATATGTTCAGATTCTGATATGATATGAAATTTCGATTTACCCGGCAGCTGTATGTAAAAGAAATTCGAGAAAAGTCGTTGACAGCACATTTACTCGTGTTTAAAAGAAACACGTTAAACGAATCCATAAAATTAATTAAAGATATAAGCAGACATTTAGAATTTGTATCTGGAGATTGTGGTGAAAGAAAAAGAAAGAAATGTAAGAAATACGTGCTTCAAAAATTTCAGATTTGTATGAAATACTTGAAATTATGCTTTTATCAATGTTTTTATAGGTGCAGTCAGTGATGGACCGAATGAAATTGAGCCACGATATCTTAAACTTATAGATATGCGAATCACGCTCTGTAGTGCTGAACGAACATTTTCAGTATGTAGACTAATTTCTTCAGATAAGAAACAGTAATTTACTGCTGAAGGTATAGCAAAAATTGTAATTACATATTGTAATGAAAATTATAATAAATAAAAAGTAATAATAATAAATAATGATAAAAATAATAATAATGATATATTTTGAATATATTTTGCATATTTTAATATGTAATAATTGCATAAATGTTTGCAGATTTGGAAATAATGGCCAGGAACTCAACGCATTTCACTGTCGCAGCGTTCGAAGATTCGTTCCACGTAATTAAGGTAGGATTAACGATTTTCAACAATTTTTCTTATTAAAATTATGGATGATGAATTTAGAAAAACTTGTACGTAAAAACATTTTGACAAATATTATTAAACAAATGTTATTTTATATAAAAAATTTAATTTAAAATTCCCACGTCTGTAGGTTAGGTAGTAATCAATTTCGTTCGAGTTTTATTCTATTTATTTTTATTTATTTTTATTCTACAAGGATTTATTAAAAGTATTTAAATATCATTAATAATATCAGTTAATAATTGATATAATATATAATATATGTTGATACAATGTATAATATATAAATATGTATATGTATATATGTACATATATTGATATAATATATATATGTGTACATATATTGATATAATGTATAGTATGTATATATATTGATATAATGTATAGTATGTATATATATTGATATAATATATAGTATGTATATATTGTTAACATATATATATGTATATCTTATCTAAGATATTCCATATCCTCAAACATTTCTCCCTCTATATCATCTGCCGTTGTATTTTGCCGGCAGTGATATACATATGCACTCATCGACACGTTTTCTCCTGTACGCACACATTTATATGTGTCGTCGGGGCATCTGCATCTAAAAGAAAAAAGGAAAGAGTAAAAAATCTTTTTATAGTGAAATAATGTATTCATAAGAAGTAACAGACACTGCATCTGGTGTAATAATAGTATACATTACTAGATATCTAGTATACTATAGTAGATAATAGAATAGTAATTATTTGAATATTTGCTTAATATTTAATATTTCATAAATATTTGACAAATATATTACAGCAATAAACAAACAGTTAAATGAACATCTAAAGAAACAAACAGTTAAACGAACAACTAAAGAAACAAATACATTAATGAAAATTATACTATGATATAAATAGTGGAATTATTGTATGATTACATATCATCATGTTAATCATCTAAGTAGAAATACCGTAGGTACAAGTTTCATAAAAAGTATTTAGTCGATAGCTACGCACAATCGTAATTTCAACTTACGTATTGGGCATGAATACAGTAGCCTGCCGCGTTACGGAATCATACGTGTTCCAGCCGCAGGGTGTATCATAACAGTTCCTTTTTGGTCGGTCCTCTATACTTTCCGTTGCTCTATGTACACGCCGGCTATCGAGGTGCATCTCCCTAATAATTTTCTCGAGTTGCTGAGCGAATTCCTGCAAAATAATTGCACGACAAATGTTAAAACTTAGAAAAATCTAACAAAATGTGGTGGATATACAGGATTCGAATGAATTGAGATTTTTAGAAAACCATATGATATATTACATTGGAAGAATCAATTTTCGATTTACAAAATTTTGAGAATATTTTTTTCATCTCATGTACACTTTTTCTGCAAATTCATGTTTGAATCAAGACCTAGCTTATAGTTTCAATTAAAACATAGGACTAAGAGTAAAGACAATGACTTTCCTTCCTCAGCTATTTGTCAAACTCTTGACACGTTTAACAATTTGTTAAATTATTAAATTATTAAATGTAAATTCATCTTGGATCCTTGCAGAAAAGATCCAAACATCGCAAAGTTTTCATACGTATCACAGAAAATTTCGTATAAGGAATGATCAGTGATCCAAGTACTTAAAATCGTTTCTCTGCTTCAGTGATCATCAGTAACTATTCTTATAGACTTGACAATGAAACTAATCATATTGATACAAGTCTTACCTCGGATTTAATGGCAGCAGCAAAGGTATAATCGGCGAATAGAATTCCCAGTAAAGCGAGTACGATTGGAGTCTTCATCATGTTTACAAAAGGACAAGGGAACTTATTTTGTCGAAAAGTGTATGAAACCTCTGATTGTGTTTAGATTTGAAAGTAATTTGACGAAGGGACAAAAGGTTGAAACAAAGGTTGGTAAATGATACTCGGTGAGTCTAGGTAGGAAAGGATCTCGAATGGTTGCTCGAGAAGGGCTACGTGATCTTCGCCGAAACTTTTACTCGACTTGACTAAGCGTTGCCTGCTGAATGCACGCAAAGAAATGCAAACTCAAACAAATGCACAGTTTCTGTCTCGAGAATATCGAGTGATACAGTTTATTGTACTGTTCTATACACTGCGGTACTCCCGACTTAATACCTGAACTCGCGAGTCTTGAATGAAGACTTGCGTGATGCTCGTGGGTTTATATAGGCCGAGCTAGTAGCTAGCAACACGTGGGTGGGGATATCTGCGTTTCTTTTGTTGGCCGATTCGAATATCGTTCATGTGGTTAATTTTGAACTACCGCTTCGTAAAAAGTTCGAAAAAAGAAAATTTCTTGTTTAAACGACGTATTTTACAGAGATTAATAATTGTCGATGAGGCTCGACAATCATCATAAATGATTGAAAGCAGGGAACGAAATTAACAAGATATTTTCGTTTTTAACGAAATTCTGCCAATACTTGAGTTACACATACACTCAGAAACAGCATTCGAGGGTCACAAATATTTTAGAGAGATATTTTAGAAAGATATTTTATAATAAAAGTATTCCATGGAAACAAGTTATTTTAGAGCATTCAATTAAAACTCTATTTTTATATTCATTGAATACTATTCAATCAGTGTCAATATTTGTTACAGATATTGAGAAATTTCTTAAAATTGCGAACAAATTATCTGTTCCTGCAACAGCAAAATTGTCAGTTTTATATTTTATAAATTCTATTATGTTCGAAACTTTTATTTTTAAGAACATTTATTTATCTACTCCCGTCTAATGTAAGAAAATACTTCGAAAAAGTTCAGGTAAAGTTCCTTACCTTAACTTTCTCGATTCTTAATCTAACTCGAAAGTCTGTGAGTTTGTGGTTTTCGCAAAATGCAATTAAGAGCATAATGTTCTTCGCGGTTTTGAGGAATTTTCTCTTCATTTTCATTTTGGAGTATTTGACAAATTAATTGTATATATGTTTTCTTCCTCATTTTGAAAATCATCCGAAGAATGAGTTGTAAAGTTTGATCTTTAAAAGTTTCGTACGTCTGGAATTGAATTTGGTGAAAAACGTATCATAAAAATTTTGCGTCATTATCAAGCATGTAACTTATAAAGAGACAGATAGATGTGAAAAGAAAAGTGAGATACAAAATTATCGACTTATATTTATCATACATTGTGGCGATTTTGCTACACGGCCGTATGTCATGCTACAAAAATATTTTCTTCTTCTCGAATTCCCGTGTCGTGCCGCGTTTCTTAAAAACAAGCTATATTTTATAAAAGTATTCAAATTTCTGTTATTTCAAATTTTTCATTTATCTGACGAATCTTTTCGTACTTGCAAAAATTGATGTTTCTTCAGTTTTTGACATATTAATTGAGGAATTAAGAAATCTGAAAATGAGAATTTAAACTTTATCGTAGAAATTGAAATTTACATATTGAGATATTATTCTGATGTAGGTTTTCGTCGATCATTTGCTGTAAATCATTAGTTAAACACTTTTAGAGCAGAAAAATGATGATGTCGGTAGTGCATTTGTGTAAAGGAAAGGTCAAACGTATTGTGCAACGAATTTAGAGAAACCGGAAATCATGGCGATCTTATGGAAACTGTTATTCGCAATGTCGGACTGTTTCAGATTAACCCTCCCGCAGTGTTTAATCTTACTGATCCAGAGGGGTTTTTTTATCATTGACAATAAATATGATAGCGATAGAATAGTGATAGAATATGTCTTTCTCTGCATAATTCTGTTTATTTCACGTCGTTGGGGAAAAAATACAATAACTGCTTTACACACGATACGTTTCCGCAAACAATCTGATTCTGCAATTTTAATTTTTCGCGCTCTGGAGGCTTTTCTTTTTAAATACCAACAAATCGGAGCAAATTCTGCAATAAAATATGATTAGGGATAATCGTTTCACTATAAGACCACTATAACTAATAATCACCTATATTACGATTGGCGAAACGTTCAAATTACGACATGACTATACAACATTGCCATATTGTTGATATCCGACTGCAAAGTCCCTAAAACTTTGTTCTAAATTCTTAAATTCTAAACATTTTCAGTTTTTTAGTTTCCATTCCCTCTCTCTTTTTTTTATTTTTATTTTTTTCTTTAATTAAATCTCTCAAGTGCATGCATCATCATTTTTCTCCTCGATTTAAAATCACCGCTTTGAGTGATTTTGAGGTTTACGGTTTCGATCGCGGTGATTCGACTGATCTAAATCAATCTCGATGTTCGATAATAGCGTTCATTTATTTCGAATTCTGGAGCTTCGCCCATTCGGCATTTTAGTTGAAGTTGATAAACGCAGAGAGAGAGAGAGAGAGAGAGAGTGTCTGTTGTGCAGTGATCCAGAGTCTCGACGGGGGCTAATCTTGACCAATGGTACACGGCTATCATTGTGACGTCTGCATGTTCGGAGACGGTCTGTTTCGAGTTTCATTGATTTACCCCAGTATTATATCAGTATTATATATCAGCTATTTAACCTTTTGAACGGTATAATCCATAATTTTTGAAATAATAAATTTTATTTATCTCGTAATTGCGATTGTAATTAAATGGCAAAGTACGTTAGCTTATTGACTACAGGACTTAAAATATCGATAATAATTCTCTTGACTGGAGGGAGGTGACTGTTGCACGATTATGTAGAGGGAAACATGCTGAAAATATTCCACTCTGAAGAAACGCAGTACGATTTCGAAGTCAAAGAATGTTCTTTGTCGGTGATGGATCGTTTTGTTGATTCTCCTTATTTCAATTTTAAAAAAGACTGTGTAAACTGAGTATAATGCTATTAATCCTATTAATTAAGAAAAAAGAAGAGAAACGGACACATGATATTAAATAAGTTTTCCAAGATATTCGATAAGAAAGAATATAATTTGTCCGGTGTCACAGGTTTTAATGAACTTCATCAATTTCATCGTCTTCGAAAGCAACGTATACGTTCGATATAGCACTGATGTAAAAATATTCTGTTTCTAGCTAATTTTTCAATCTGGACAGCTCGGTTTCGCATTGATCATCTCGTAGCGGAGAATTGAATCTCGTATATTAGTTTCTTTGCGGATAGATTAGACACTGTATTTATAATGTAGTAAATTGTTTCCTGTATTCATAAAGTATTAAATTGTTAAAAATATTAAAGTGTTAAATTGTTGTACTGTATTTATAAAGTAGTTTGTTTCCTTAGACGTATTGTTAGATAAATTACTCACATTGAGTAATTTAATTTCTTTTGACAGACTTGAACATGTCCTGTTTAAACTCTTGTCTTGAATTGCGAAGTCAATCTCCTCTCAATTGTGAAGTCTTAATTATATAAATTAAATAACTACAGTGAAACTTACAGTAAACGCAGCAAGTAGGTATTTCTACGAGTATAGTTTACCTTGCTATTACCAGTTGTGTTTCATTCATTAAATTTTGATAAGAGTAACCTCAGTAAAAGAGCGACATTCGCAGACAGAAAATCCCGCTTTCAAGGAAAGCGCTCGAGGGAAAGCACGATGCTCGCTTTGACATACGACGCAATACATGTGCCTGCATCATCATGGCCTTTCGATGGTTTTTCAACTTACTCGCCTGTTGCATCACCGTTGTAACGTAAGAAATCGAGAAATATTTGGCGAGCGCGTATTTCTAACAGCGCGTGAAACTGCGATATCGAATTTCGTGATCGCAGTGATTATTACGTTGGAATGCAGTTCGAATGTAGCGAGGAGGACGCCGCCATTTTGAGGAATATTCCTCGTGGCCTAGGGACAGCTTCATCGTTCAAGTATCAAAATAATTCTGAATCGCTGCGTTGTCTCGTTTGAGACGACTCGCCGCCCCCTGATCAAATGAGACGAAAGCTTCCAGCAGTTCACTCTCATTATGTCACCTCCTCCTTTTTTTTTTGGTTTTATTTCTGACTATAAATATTAGTCGAATCGTAGAGAAGGGTTGAAAATTTCTTTCAACTGTCGATTCTGATAGCTTTCTTTCACTTTGACGATGTTTTCATCTTCCACGAAAAAGATTTTAACCCTGTTTCGTAACCATTTTCGAGACAAGAAAAATTCAACGGGCTGAAGACCGAATGGGAGGGGGTAAGGTCACCGATTCGCGTGCCAATGATTTTGATACTTGATTCGTAATCGATTTAGCCGGCCTTGGTAATACAATCGGCTGCCGGCCGATTTCTAGCTGACAATTCGGCCGAAATAGTTACGTGTGCGTCTTGAGGATGCCGCATGTTCCGATCATCTCAGCAAAACTTTCCACGGGACGGTGTAACAAGAGACACCAGAGGGAGAAGGGTTCCCAACGAATGCCAAAATGCTTCGCGGTTTAAATAACGCCGTCTCATCACGGCTCATGTGCGTAAGCTAATTAACGCCGTTCCGTCATCTTCTCTGCGTCCTCTGTGCGCCGCCGTCAAACCCGTCAAAATCATCGCCCCGAACGTTGACGTGCCCTGCAACCAATTAGTTAGGGCGATCTAATGAAGTAGTTGCTATTTATTTCGCGGTGATGGATGACAAATGTCCGCGAGGGTTGTTGGCACTTTTCTCGGAATTCCGTTTAAAGCGAGCGAGAGAACACGCGAGACTATTACCTACGCGGCGTGAGATACGCCGAGACAAATAAACGATTGAGACTCGTAGTTGCGTATTTTATTTTGAAGCAAATTTTTATGATTTTCAATAATCGCGACTCTGGGTCGCGACAAACGATAATTTCTCTACTTATTTTCAATATCTCCACTGAAAGTTCATCGTGTCTTTACTCAATTTCTTCTTTTTTTTTTTTTATTCTTTATCATATCGATAATATTGCGACTTGGTAGCTCGTACGTGTATAATAAATTACACGGTGTATGTGAACATTTCTATTTATACTCTATAATAATCAACTTTTTATAATATTATAAAAATATAGATTATAAAGTAATCAAATTTTTATAATCTGTTTCCCAACTCTATCATAATCAACTTTTATAATATTATAAAAATATAGATTATAAAGTAATCAACTTTTATAATATTAAAATATGGATATCAGAGATATTATTATAGATATTTACAAATAAAATATTGAAATATTAAAATATAGATTATAAAATAATCAACTTTTTATAATTTGTTTCCCAACTCTATAATAATCAAGTATTAAAATATTATAAAAATATAGATTATAAACTTCTATAATATCAACTTTTATAATATTAAAATATAGATATTAGAGATATTATTATAGATATTTATAGATAAAATATTAAAATATAGTTTATAAAATAATCAACATTTTATAATCTGTTTTCCAACATTATAATAATCAAGTTTTATATTAAAAATAATTTTAATATAGTTTTATTTAAAAAATAAAATAATTAACTTTAATAATATTAAAATATATATAAAATATAAATATAAAAATAATTATAAAATAATTAACTTTTATAATATTAAAATATAGATATTAGAGATGTTATTATAGATATTTACAGACAAAATATTAAAATACAGATCATAAAATAATCAACTTTTTATAATCTGTTTCCCAACTCTATAATAATCAACTTTTGTAATATTACAAAAATATAGATTATAAAAAGTAATCAACATTTTACAATCTGTTTCCCAATCTCGCGCATTCGAGACAGTATTTTAATCTTCGGTCGAGGCCCTGTTTATTATCATTGCCTTGCACACGTAGCTTGCCTCCGCAACCTTTACTTAATTAATTTTCCATTTTCTCAGATTTTGTTCGCCCCGGTCCGTCTCGTTAACGATCGTTCGCTACAATTTCCCCTGGGCGATTGTGCGACGTTTCGACGCAAGAAGGTTGCGTATTCCGAGCGGTCACGTAATCATCGGGCCGTGAGATTCCTTTCAGAATTTTTCACGGCTTCAATTAGACGTAATTGTTATCGAGTCGATACCTCTGATCGCTCTTTGCACTCGAACTCTCCGTTCAACAACTTCCCGATCGGAGCAAGTCGCGAGTTTGCTTTAATTTTTTCCACGACGTCTTCCATTGGAATCAATCTGCCGAGGATGAATCATGTTTTAATTGCGCGAAAGTGCAAGCGTCACTCTGACACTTGGCGAATCTCCGTGAGCTTGCACTTTTCCGCAATTGAGATTTCTAATCCATGTCAGAATCGTCACGATGATCAAAGTGGTCAGTTTACGATTTCGAATGGGTCGTAGAAATACGACGATCTTTGACCTCTTCTGACTTTACGTACACATTAAAATTGTAAGACGATCCACGCACCAGTGATTAAATCTTTCATATTAAATAGTACGATAGGATACACTACATTGTCCACGTTAAATAGGAAATTGTTATCATCTTGTCTTGGCTTTTCCCCGTACATTAATTAAAAGTGCATGAAGCATATATATTGCTTAGGATTATAAAACTCGTGACAGCGATCTCTTACCTGCTTGTCCCTGTTGGTCCCTAATGACGTCAGTATTATCTACGAACGAGAAAGAAATTCTTCGAAAAAAAAAAAAAAGAAAACCACCGTCTCGTCTGTCGATGATTAGGGAATAGCTTCCAAACGCTCCTACATACACACGTGCATACATACGTACAGTTACAAGAAAAGGAGTCGTATTAATACTCACGCTACCCGAAATTATGTTGTTATCGTGTAATCTCTTTGTAATCGCATTTAAATTCTCGTTTTTGAAAAACTTTAAACAGAATGCAATAAATCTTGCATTTGTTTGACGAGGTATATCTTTTTGCAAACGACGTTCAAGAGATATTACAAGAATCCGATCCTTACCTGAAATACAGGGATTGTGAGGTGCAGTTATTTCGGCAAGTGACCGCAAACATTTCTTTCGTTCTCTAAGTAAACATCTACCCATCTTTCTTTTTTCTGTCGTGAACGAGAAAAATACCGGTTTTCGAGGAAATCTTCAAGTTTCAATGACGCAAACGGCTTCTACGAAGGAAGCACGGTCCGAGGGTAAAAAGTTGAACAGCCACGCATTAGCCGGAGTCTGTTAGATAACAACGTGATTAATTTCGACAGACGGGCAAGTTAAGCGTTGAAAGGTTGTGCGTGTGCCATATTCTCGAGAAAATCGCGTCACTTGGCTGGATAAATCGCCGATAAAACGAGGGCACCGGGGGTTAAACGCAACGCAACAGCTAAAAGATCAAACGCCGTCGTTCTCAAAACGAATTCATGTCTGCGGAGGAAGGTGACACACCTCCCCCTTCCCCCCACCTCTCGCTCTGGAGACCGAGCGTGAGAAGAATGGCTGACGCAAGTCGGGTCATCGAGCCGTATCGGACATTCAAAAATCTTTTCAGAGGAGATAATGCGGCAACTCCGCCTCCTTTCCTCGGCAAATAATGCAGCAATGTCAAACATTGAAATTTTGACGGACATTCGGCCACAGACGACTGTCTGGCTTTAAAAATTTTCGCCAATTTCCATTTCGCGTGTCGCAAGCAAACGAAATTATCATTTGAAAAATGTAACGATGTCACTTTCTTCACGTCAGAATGAAACAATGCAGCTTTTTAAGCTTGTCACTGCGATGCGATCGAACGCAATTTTAACGACTTTTAAAGTTTTATTTTTACAGTTACTACATATATATATATATATATAAATATTTGTCGTAATCTATTCCATCATAACATCGAAGTACGCACCAAGTCCCGTAATTAACATTTCACCCCTCTGCGAGAAAGTTCAATAGCGAGTGACTCGCTGCAAGATGACGGATGCCGAATACGTGCCGGAGTGCGAAAGAGTTTTCAACGAGTTTCAATTTAAATCGGGGGCGTAAATGCCCGCCTCGCGGGCAAAAACAACTTCGACGACGACGACGACGACGACGACGACGACGACTGGGTTTTGTTGCGCAATGACGAATTGCGCGGCCGGCGAATTGAACCAATTATCGTTGCAGAGACGAGTGACAGCAATTTCCGCGATAGGAGAGAGTCGCAGTATCGAAAGAATTCGGCTCGAATTCGGACCGTTCGAAATCATTTGGCCACATCGGTCGGGGCGCAGACGGCGCGACGCCGTTTATTTTCGCGATGAGACGTCCCGGCGAACGCACTTACGGGTTCCGCGAGTAATTACGAGTCGAAACGACCGACCAATTTGACACTCGACCGATTCTCTTTGAACTCGGATTCTTGAAACTTTCAACTCGAGGCACGAGTCACATGGGATCGGTGAACGATGGTTGCTTGGCGGTTTATTACTTCTTTCAAGGTTCGTTCTCACAGGCAATTTTTATGTAATTCCCTTAGGAGTAAACAATTTGGAAGAGGAGCGTTTGGTTGCTAGAAATTTTCTCGATTGTACTAATTCAGAAGATGAGATGTCCCGGCGAACGCACTTACGGATATCGCTAGTAATTACGAGTCGAAACAACCGACCAATTTGACACTCGACCGATTCTCTTTGAACTCGGATTCTTGAAACTTTCAACTCGAGGCACGAGTCACATGGGATCGGTGAACGATGGTTGCTTGGCGGTTTATTACTTCTTTCAAGGTTCGTTCTCACAGGCAATTTTTATGTAATTCCCTTAGGAGTAAACAATTTGGAAGAGGAGCGTTTGGTTGCTAGAAATTTTCTCGATTGTACTAATTCGGAAGATGAAACGTCTCGGCGAACGCACTTACGGGTTCCGCGAGTAATTACGAGTCGAAACGACCGACCAATTTGACACTCGACCGATTCTCTTTGAACTCGGATTCTTGAAACTTTCAACTCGAGGCACAAGTCACATGGGATCGGTGAACGATGGTTGCTTGGCGGTTATTACTTCTTTCAAGGTTCGTTCTCACAGGCAATTTTTATGTAATTCCCTTAGGATTAAACAATTTGGAAGAGGAGCGTTTGGTTGCTAGAAATTTTCTCGATTGTACTAATTCAGAAGATGAGACGTCCCGGCGAACGCACTTACGGATTTCGCTAGTAATTACGAGTCGAAACGACCGACCAATTTGACACTCGACCGATTCTCTTTGAACTCGGATTCTTGAAACTTTCAACTCAAGGCACGAGTCACATGGGATCGGTGAACGATGGTTGCTTGGCGGTTTATTACTTCTTTCAAGGTTCGTTCTCACAGGCAATTTTTATGTAATTCCCTTAGGAGTAAACAATTTGGAAGAGGAGCGTTTGGTTGCTAGAAATTTTCTCGATTGTACTAATTCGGAAGATGAAACGTCTCGGCGAACGCACTTACGGGTTCCGCGAGTAATTACGAGTCGAAATGACCGACCAATTTGACACTCGACCGATTCTCTTTGAACTCGGATTCTTGAAACTTTCAACTCGAGGCAATGGATCGGTAGACGATGGTTGTTTGGCGGTTCATTACCTCTTTCAAAGTTCGTTCTCACACGCAATTTTTATGCAATTTCTATTCCTTTAGAATTAAACAATTTGGAAGAGGAGTATCTGGTTGCTAGAAATTTTCTCGATCGTATGAATTCAAAAGCGAGATGAAGTTCTGCTGTTGTTTTATGGTCGCAAGGTTATTCGAGCCTCCGTTTGCCAATTATCTCTCCACGCGAACGATCGTGAAACATGGTCTGTTCTACTTGCTCTTTCGAACAATATAAACATCGTCCACTAGACCTGGATTCGTTAAAAAGATACGAAATTGATCAATGAAGAGAAATTTATTCGTTTGCGTGCGACTTGCAAAGGGAAAGACACAGAAAGAGAGAGAGAGAGAGAGAGAGAGAGAGAGAGAGAGAGAGAGAGAGAGAGACAGAGAGAGAGAATTTTCCAGGTATGGGCCAAAGCTATTTTCGCATCTTCCACTCGAAACCAGTTAACCCCGTAGCGTCTCTGTTTGTCTTCTTTCTCGTTCCTTGCGCCCTGTGCCAAAGCAGTTGCAATTATCGTCAAGTCTGCTCGATGCCTCTTCGTCAAGTACAAAACGGTACTATTACTATTAAAAGCAAAAGGGAAAGAGGAAAGAGAGAAAAGAATCTCGAGTGAAAATGTAAAGTGACGGGACGATACGTTCGCGAGATTTCGTACTACGGATACATATATTATACACTACAAATCGGAGATCGTGGACGCTTTACAATTCGAAATAAGGAATTCGTTTGCTAGATCTCGTTCTACGGATACATATATTACACGACGGATCGGAAATTCGTACATATGGCGCACGCTTTGCAATTCGAAATCGGGGAAGAGTTAGAAAACATTTGACAATCGTAGGAATCTGTGGTAGCCTACTTATTTTTATACGTATGTTCTTTCTTTTTTTTTTTTTTGTAGTATTTTCATATCAATAGTATAATCTTGATGTAACAATTGATTAAATCTTATTGTTCATATTTATCTATGAGATAAGATAATAATGTAAATATATATAAATTTAATATAAATCTAAGAGGCAAAAGTAATAAATATCAAATAAATTAACAATCACGAGTTCTTACAAATTTAACAAATACATCGATACTAATGCCGCGAATTTGACAGATTGTTAGATTCTGGACAATGAACGGCTAGAGGGAAACGAGTAGATGCTTATTCCGTCGTAGAAAATTCGGCTGAAAATTTATTTTCAAAGTGGCCGAACTCTCCGTGTTTTTCAACTTTGTTGCGCCTTCGTCTTATTTATTTCGAGCTGTGGAATCTCCCTTGCTTCGAATTATGTCGTGTGTACATCGGTAAGCGGGCGACGGCGATATATTAAAAGGCCAGAAAGGTGTCGGTGGTTTGAAATGGTGGATCCGGTGCGTAATCGCGAGCAAATTTACGCGTATTTACATAGCCAGCCGGCGTTTCAGCCGAGTGGAAACAAAGATGAACTCGGCGGCGTGCTGTGGGCGTGCACGATCAACGTCGTTCCTCTCTCGTCTCACGAATGATATTGGCAACGGAAAGACGACACCTTTTCGCCCCGAAGCAGCAGCCAAACAAACCTAAAGCTGTCAACGTGAGTTGTCGCGGCGCCGTGAGATTCTCCGTTTTCTTCTCAGTCTTTGTTCTCTCTCTCTCTCTCTCTCGCCGCCGGAAATAATACGCGGATTTTTTCTTTTCATCCCCCACTTGTCGCGTTCGGACTTGGCGCCAATATCATTTTTGTTTTTCTCCCCTTGCACCTTTCTCTCATCGATCAGTTTCTGCTTTCCCCTCGGTTTCGCGAGAAACACATCCTTTGCACAATGAATAGCGCAATAACCAGCGAATCATTCGTGATTAACACTAAGACTACCGACGAAAAAGCATGATATTCATAGCAAAGAAATTCAAACGCAAGGTACAAGAAAAAGTTGATAATTCAACATAAAGGAGACAAGCTTCTATTAATATATTTTATTAAAAGTCACTCGAGTATAAAATACACTGCTGTAAATATGTGAAATTTCCATAGAAATATTATATATTAGTCTTATATATATATATATATATATATATATATATATTATATATTACATATTAATATTAGTCAGATATTATATATTATAATATATATCTGACTAATATTAATATATAATATATATGACTAATATATAATATTTCTATGTAAATTATATAATATATAATATATAATATCTGACTTCGTATTATATATTATATATAATATTATATATTAGTCAGATTATAAATTAATAGTCATTTCGACCACTTTGGTAATTTAAGTGTTAAGGAAAGACACATAGATTTGTTATCGTTTGTTTTATCAAATGATCTTGTCTCACGATCGTTGCTGCGAATTGCTCGTGGTGCTTGCTTCGATTCAATGTCAAATTTTTTACCAAGAACATTGTGCAATGAGGGAATCCCGCTGTTGGAATTACGTTTTCCGAATCGCGCGTCGTTCCATCAGGTCGATTGTTATTTACCTGAGATTCGAAGCAGAAATTGAAACCGGTCTTATTATTCGATGAGACTTGCATCTGCCTGCGTGTAATTCTAAACGCGGTGCTCTGGCAAGTCATTACCGCGTCGTGTGTCACGTGGACCACTCGCCAATTTCCGGACAAATTCGGTTACCGTTCGAAACGAATCAAAACGAAAAATCTCTCTAATTCTCCTTCCTCTCCTCCATAAGTGTTCGTCTGAACTTTCTTTATTCTTGCAGAATAGCTCGATTTCAATTTGAATACGGTTTGTTTAACCTCTGATCGTTCGAGTAACATAACTGGTGAGAAATTATGTTTCGTCTTGCGTATCTGACAAGTTTCATATTTCCTGAAAATTGCGGAAATCTACGAGAAGTGAGGATGAAATTGATCTATTTTTTCGAGATGCCAACGCATTTTTTTCGATCCAAGTTTCCACCAGTCGTTTCTCCATTTTGGTTCTAACAGGTTTTTCCATAGAACTATTTTCTTTCGGTGTCACCCAAGTAACGTTAACTTATAATCTTCATTTGTTAATTAGGATCGTTTGTTAATTAGACCGCGAGTTCTCGTTTCGTCTCTCCGCGAAACTCGCGCGAGAAAATTCGAGCGCAAGCGCGTAAATTTTAGTCGGTGGACGCGCGACAGAAAGGACAGCCCCGAGTAGACCTGTCTAGACGCACAAATCGCCTGTCAACCAGGCGCCTTCCTGTAAAAATCGCTCGTACCTCTTTTTAGAAAAAGAAAATCAGAAACGATCACCGTTTCTTAGACACGACGAGTCGCTTGGTTTCTTTTTTCTTTTTTTTTCAAATTATAAATTATACAATTAACGTAGAGCAGAAACGACCACCGTTCTTTTAGACATAACAAACATCTGTCTGTCATTAGGGCGGATCGAGTTTTCGAGCGAACACTAGCTAAAGCCAATGTCGAACTTCACGAGACACTCGAGCATAATTTTCAGTGTCGCCTGTGAAAAATTGCCTTTCCACGTTGCCGCTACTATATTCCATTAATTGATTTCGTTAATTATTATTACTAAAATTATTAATTATCATTATCAGAATTTGTATAAAAATTATCAGCTAAATATTGCCAAGTAGCGCTGAACTTGGCTCAACTTCTGAGAGAAGTTAAAAATAAAGTCACTTGCTGAAAGTAATTACTGAGAGCGTAGAAGACGTAGATGAATGAAACGTAATTACAATCGCCAGTAGTGGAAGAGAATTTCTCTCGGATCGAGGAAGCTCGTACGTGCAATCTGGCCAATAACGCGGTTAAATAATGCGGCTGCGAATCGGGGAACCAGACGGTGGATTAATAATCCGTGTTACAAAGCTCCGTTTTCACGGATTGCATGATTAGACAGGGTTTCGAGATTGAAACTGGGCGATGCTCGTCGAACTGTCTCGGACTAGCTCTGCCGGATGTCGGGGGAGAGCGCGGTCTTTCACGCCATTCGTGGCAGACAGATAGCCTGACGCGTTATCGCGTTCGGTGATAAAATAATTCCGCGATTGGAATTGCCTTTCTCCGACTAAAGATGGAACCGAGTGTTATTTCTGCCGCCGGCAGAGTTGTTCTTATCTCACTGGAAAAGAGCAAAATAGAGTAAAATAAAGTTAGTTTTCCAAATAACAATCTAAGCAGAAAAGAAAGGATAGCTATGACCAGGCTTCTAATAGGACACTCCAAGATCACACATGAATACCTACTAACCAAAACGGAACCTCCTTTCTGTAACACCTGCAACCTACAAGTCATCACCCAGCACCTACTACACGAATGCAGAAAATACCGAAGCATAAGAAGTAAATATGGATTAAACGAAAACACTGCTCTAACCTGCCAGAAACAACAAAAAAAACATTATCAACTACCTAAAGGAGATCCAACTACTAGACCAGTTATAAAGAGTCAATTTTGACATGTCGCTAAAGACCTCGTAGTCGATGCGACGCTAAACCCTCCCCCATTTAAAAAAAAAAAATAAAAAAAAAAGTTAGTTTTATTTGGCGGGCTGATTAGTCGATGGACTGGCTCGGCTATTTCCTTTCTTCTCTTCTTTAATAAATAAATCCCGTTGCTTCGAACAAATGCGATCGAAATCTCGACTCTCGTTCATCGTTTCCCCATCAATATCACTGCTCGATCGTTGCTGGCGATTACGTTCTCTCCATTTATTTATCGTTCGATCAACCGACGCAGCGTAACGTCGACGTAGCGATTATGCTTAGCATTACGTGGTTTCAATTAAACTCGTCAATCGACTGAACGAGCGAGGAATTTGTTTATCGCACGGACGGTGCATGATACGTGGTTGCGCACATAAGAAGCCAAAAACGTCATTGACGATCCGATCAATTACTCGCCGTCAACAGGCCACCAATAACATCGAATTATCATTTTATTTTTCTCGCTAGCTAGATCGACACGGCCGCGTCGAGTTTTTTTCCAGGAATTCTCTGCAACTTCTGCGACTCCGATACTTCGCGCGCGCTTGTATGTAATTACAAATGATCGCAGTTGTGTCGTGCACAGTTTGTTATTGACTTCGTTGTGTCGGCGTTGTAATCTAATTTCGCGTCAACGATGCAGAATATTTTTAATGCATTGTCTAGGTCAAAAATTACAGTTTATCGCCTATGTTGACCCGTTTTGCTCGCCTCTTATCGCGTCATTTTCCTTTCCAACGTCAGATTGTAGCTGATGAGCCTACGAATTGATAACCTACGAACAGACTGACGAATTCGGTAAACTTTTCTTTTTTCTTATTTACGCTGTAGAAACCCTCTGCAGGGTTATTAGCAGCTGTGCATACTAACAGTACAGAAACAATTTGGCAAACTTTTGTACAAGGATTACACTGATATACAACTAAGATACATGTTTGCTATTTACATTTTTACTTGTAACTAGAGCTTACAACTAAAACTAAGAGAACTGTTAAGTCACTGAGAAACACAGCTAAGAACTCGACACAGATCCGTTACAGATGCCAACCATGGCTTTTGAGAAATTTGTGAATAATCTATGGTTTATATTAAATAACAGAGGAGTGGTTTATATTAAATAACAGAGGAGTGATCTATGGTTTAAGTGGTTTATATTATTTAATATGATTTATATTAAATAACAGAGGAGTAATCTATGGTTTGCTTAAAAAAAACAGTCCATTGTGTGGAGAGGGAAATAACCGATTCCACATTCGGTAAACTTCAACGATGGAATTTTCATCTTCATCGGTTGTCGATCTTTGCGAATTCTCTTGTGGACCATTCTTGGAATTTTTTTATTCCATTCGTTCATTATGTCGTTAGAATATCGCGCCGGTGATCTCTTGACATCGAAGGATCAGTGTCGATGTTGGCAGCAGCACGATAAATCGTTTCGGAAAACATCACCGCGCTGGTTGCCGGTTGATCAACCAAATTGCGGTTGTAAACGCGCAATAAACCGATGATGCTGCGTATCGATTGATCGTCGGAAATTGGAGCGAAACCGCAGTACAGGTACGCGCGATGATCCATCGATCTGTTGCCGATCAGATCGATTTTCACATATTCTGGAAGAAAATGACGTAACTGCAAGCAGCGGACGTATCGTAGAGAATCGAAGACGTATCTTATCGTTAAAAGGGACTACCGATGGGGCGTAGATCCTTCAAATTATACGTCAAGTGTGCTTCTTCTCGATTTAATTGTCTCATCTAAGTATCGACGACATGAGAAAGTTCAGGAGACAAGTTCAGATTAAGCGAAGTAAGAGGATTAAAGAAGAATCATTTCAATAAGTAGAAATCATTTCAATTGTAGAAACTTTGATAAGCTATACAGTTTCCAAATCATTTTTGTCGCCGTTTTGTTTTTCGGATAAATTTCTTTGGACAAGCGAAACGGGTGCAATGAAATTGACAGATCAATTTCTTCGCAACGAACCAATTTTCACGTTAAACGTACGTGACGTACAACCGGATTGTCAACGAAATGCATTCACACGGATCAGTTGCTATTGGATCAAAGACAAATCGCTGCGTTATTAAAAGGGCGAAATCGCTGCATCAAGCAGCCTTTAGTAAGGACGAGCAATCGCGAGCTACTTCCCAGTCACACTTTTTTTTCACATTTTTCCTGGCAGTGATCCAGTTATCACAACTTTGCCACCAACAAAGCTGAAAGAGAAAAGCTATCTATCGATAGCCGCGCGTAGCAAGTGTCCTTGTTTGTAGTTTTAAACGGGGATTGAGCGAAGCGGGGCGCGCGTTGATCCTCCGATTTCTGGGAAACCTGGCCTAAATTCAAGAGGTCCTAAGAACATCTAAAAATAATCTCGGTTGCGTCTGGCGATTCTGGACGTTGTAAATCTGTCCGCTCTCCTACCATTTCTCCTTCTCGCGGTCTTTCCTTAACCGAGAATTGAATTCATAGGTGGCGAAACACATTTCCCTTTGCCATTGCTTTGCCATTTCTCTTCCATCCCGTGGATAATTTCTTCTCCTTATGAACACGTTTATAGTCTTCTCTTACGATTCATTATCCCACGGGATTACCCACGGGATGTACTTGCACTAGACCCTCAGATGGGTTAACGGCTAAGCAGGAAAGTAATATTTACATAAATTACAATTGCAATCGATTGCTGTCTTTGGGTGTAAAGCTTTTTATAAATTGAATTAATCCTTTGACCACTGTTGGCGCATGATAAATTTGCGTTTGTGACACTGTAGGCGCCTAAGTCTCTTTGATCGAATGTCGCGACCAGGAAATTTTATCGACCATAATTCCAACAAATCTCATTTGAACCAGACGTAAGTGAATGCTAATTCAACAATTACGTATTCTGTTGGTCATATATTATTTAAATATATTTCTCCAGTTATTTTTCTTTTTTGTTCTTTTATACCCTTAAAACTGAAAAATCGGGATAATAAAATGGTCAGAGAGTATAGTACGTGCAAGTACAATAACAAAAAATTTAACATCAAAAGAATGAAAAACTTCATCGACGAATCTACTAATTTATTTCTGTACAGTGTCAATTCGTTTTATTTGAGTTACCAATTCAAGTGTCAATTCGTCAAAGTTGAAAATTTCTCTTTAATTAAGTGAAACTTCCGTCAAACTGAGCTCTTTCTCTGGAACGTAAGGATCGGTCTCGGCGACGTAGATTTAAGGAAGAAAGGAGCGTTGAAGGGAAACAAAGTTGTTTTGCCGCGACCGGCCGTGAGGGAATCGAGAATTTCGTGACTCAGCCAGATAGCATTTGATTAGTAGGATGAGTAAGCGATACTAATTTCGTCGATCGACCAGACGTTCGCGGTCCATTCTAATTTTCTACGCAGTCGGTTTCATCCGACGGTGAATCTACGCACATCGCGTTATATCGAGAACGCGAAATGTGTTTTTCACGTACGCGAACGCTGTGTTATGCTATCTTGGCGCCTACGTCGTCGTTACTCTCGCCCCGGTTGAAAAATATCGTCGGATGAAATAAAGAAAGAAAAAAAAAAAAAAAAAAAAAAAAAAAAAAAAAAAAAGAAAAAAACACGTCGCTGCTGCGACATGAATGATGAACGATTTCGAAGAAATTTTCTCTACTCTTAGGATCGTGGATATTTCTGAGAGTTTTGAATATCGCCGATAACTTCACTTATTCGCCGTTAAGTGGATAACTAACGGATATACTAATTCTTTTCGCATCTATCCCTTCTCTTCCTTTTTCTCTATTTGCCCCTGGTCTCGAAGAAGATTAGCTTATCTAGCCTCTTTGCAGGGTTGTCCATTTAAGTGACGCCACTTGACACATCTTTTTAAATCGTGACGATGCGAAAAATATCCTTCGCCTGGTACCGAGTGGCCGACAAGAATATTTTCACGCCAAGGTCATTCTTTTCAGAGCTTTCAAGATCGTTGATGTCTTTCTTTCTTTCTTTCTTTTTTTTNTTTTTTTTTTTTTTTTTTTGTTTTTTCATGCAACCGTCTGTTTTCTTTATCGCATCGCGTGGTTTGCAGAAAAATACGTTCGGTTATTTAGAAGAAGAGCACGACCTTGAAGTGACATTGACGTCCAAAAATTCGTCGGCTAACCTTAGAATTATCGTTTCGAGTAGCCGCCGCGTTGCAGAATTGCGCTCGAAATGTGTTTATTCTCACCGTTGCGATCAATTTATCATTTGGGCCGCTTTCGTAGAAATCCACGATCGGAGAAAGTCATTTCGCGGCTCGTCCAGGTTTGAGGATCGCTCGGTCGCCCGGCGAATGATTTATAATTCTGGCAGAGGGTTCAAAGAACGGATCGTAGAAGAGTTAATGATCGAGACGGTCGCTCGTGTTAACGGTATTAGTAGAGCCGCTTAAGCGTACAGTGACACACGTTCACGAGGGTCGTAGTCGTTCGAAATAGCAATTGTTCTCCGACGTTCTCCAAGGCGTCGTGTCGTAGACCGCCTGCCGCCGTAGTTGCAAATGAATAGGAATTAGCACGACGCTCGCACCTTTTTTTTTTTTTCTCTCCTTATTAAGACATCGACGCGTTGATACTTTCGCGTTTTAACGGAATTTATCTTTGCGCGTTCCAATGCAGGTTTTCTATTTCCAGCACAGTTTTATCCACTTTTTGCGCGTTCCAGTGCAGGTTTTCTATTTCCAGAACAGTTTTATCCACTTTTATGCAAGTAGGAATTTCTTTATCGTACCAGATTGAAAAATTCCATTTCAAAAGGGGGGAGATCTGTATCGCTGCCGCGATTGGCTGAAGTTGTCTAGTATGGGGCCTCTCTTAATAGCCTTAGCCTATATATATATATATATATATATATATATATATATATATATATATATATTCGTGATGCGACTATCGAACGCGACATTTTTTTGTTCGCGACGGAGCGTTTGTCAGTTGTTTCGTTTTGCACGTTCTTATTGGATCTCGCGTGAAGAGTACTATTTATTGATTCGTCTATCTATTTTTGTATTAAATTATTTATTTATATTTTAAATTATAATTTATCCATGGGCAATATCCATTGTCATGGTATAATGCCGCGAAAAAATATAAAAATAATTACGAACATGGCGAAGAAATTATACTGTCATATATTTACATACATGATAATTATTGTTCGTGTGCTATTTGAGATGTTGAACAGTTAAATTCTGAAAGACGTAGGTCTGTTTGAAACGAAATTGACTCTGTCACTGAAAGTTTGATTTAGATAGAGGGGCCTTTGGATCCGTGACGTATACATACGTGAAAACGAGAAGAATTATTGAAGTTAATAATGTCCGTTCATGATCCTAAAGAGGAAGCTCTTTCTTACGAGAGCGTATGAATCTGAGTTGAACAATGAGGCGTGGCAAGCGTAGACCAGTTCGAAAAGCTTTTGAAATTTTACATTTTTATGATTGAAGTAGCGAAATGATTGTTTATTTTTCACATCTCTTGTATGTTTCTATTTATATGGATTAAAAAAAAAAAAAAATGTACAGATAATTTTCCTGCACAACAACAATAACCCAGGGAAACTACAAGCAGTACGCTATAGAAGGAAAATTACCATTTTGAATATCTTTCTGGCGCTACTTACTATTTAATTATTATTTAATTTTATCATCGAAACAATTCTATGCAATTCTACTATTTTGTGCAAAAAAAAAAAAAAAAAAAAAAAAAAAAAAAAAGATAAAAATCCACTGTATTTACAGTGCGCATGTAAATTTCAAAAATTCCCCACTAGCTAGTTTCAAACTATGAGCCGTTACTGACCTTGACTATCCCTGAAACCTTTTTTCTTTTCTTTTTTTATCTAAAAGAAAAACATTTAAAAAAGAATATTTAAAGAAACGTTTGAGAAAAATAAAAAATTATTCCTACATTCGAAATATATAAATGTAAAATCTATGTTTTGGCACAAATGAAAAACAAACGAATCACGTAGGTTTATAACCTTCTCTTTTGGGACATTCTGCCTAACATTATGTTAAAACGGATGACATTACGTAAATCAAAATTACGAATATCAGAAATCGAAAATACTGACAAGCTGCGACAAAATTTCCCTCTTGAAATGTAAATATTTTAAAAGTGTTGTAATAATGTCATCATTCTACAAGAACAAAAGGTTACATAAAAGAAGGTTACTTTAAAGAAGCAAAGAGGAATGTAAAAAATGGTAACAACTAAAGAAATTTAACGAAAAATTTATGCCATATGTGAAAAATTCAAGCGATAAAGATGATTATTGTTTGAAATATTGTTTCAGAGTGAAACAAAGGTGATATTTTAAGAATAAAGCACAGGGACGAACATAGTTACTCTCTATGGTGACTTGTTGCTCTTAAATGAAGATTCCTGTGTGTACAAAAAGAGTTCCGTCAGTCGGAGTCTGGGTAAAAGACCCCCTTAGCAAAGAAAACTCAGGGTACCTTAAAAATCATCAAATTTCTTATTTCAGTGAAGTCCAGCCATCATTCAAAAACGAAAATGAAAATATGATCGTAGGCACGCCCCTGATTAATTTAATATATCTGAAAAATAGCAGGAATTCAAATTTATAGACATCTGAAAATAGTTAAAAAAATTTTTTTTTGACGAATAGTGCATTGTGTACGTCTATTTTAAGTATAATTAATATAACATCACACAAAGAGGTAACCTTGATGGAGAACACTTCTTTCTCAAAGGAATATAGTATTCCAGAATAAAATAATTAACATTTTGGTGAACATTTTTTCGGGCGCAGAATGTTGCTCCAAAATGACCAATAAACTTAAAGTTAAAGGTCATTAAAGCCATATCAATTAGAGGGAAACGCATAATTAAAAGAGTTTTGTCAAAGGTGACAAAATGTTATCTACAGAAAAGTATTGAAAAAGTTAAATTAGAAAAGCAAATCGAAAAAATTGAGCAAAATATTATAAATTTACCTTATCCGTGAATTTGTTTGTTGTTAATTATGTAGAATTAGTATGAACAAGTATGAAGATATTGGTTTTCTTTCGCTTGGTTTTTGTGCTACATGAGTTATAGAAAATGAGAGTTTTAAAGTGTGTAGAAGAAAAGGAAAAAAAAAAAAACGTTAAATTTAAACAAATTTAAACAAATTTAAACAAATTTACAAACCATACTTTTCAGAGTGTAATATCTTCGTGACTCGTAAAAGACGCACCACAACGTTTTATGTTTGCCTTTTTTTATCTCTGTGATACGTTATGTGTAAATAATTTTAGTATCGCACACGATCATGCGATTTTTATAATAAATAAGTATAGATAGCGATAATAATAACGTATAAAAGAACAAAATTGCGCATGGCTCCGTTTATCAATGGCACCCGTTTATTTTAATCTGTTTAGTCAGAGATTCGTTTTATCCACCAATAGGCACACGCTCCTTTTATCCCCAGGCCAACCCACGAGTATTTTTGTGCTTAAGCTGACCAAAAAATCATGACGGTAGTACGATGGCCGACCGCGTACGGTATCGAATAAATGTACTTCGTTTTTTCTATTAATTTATAGTAAATCGTTTGATCAGCTTCGATCATTCGATGAAAGCAAAGATTATAGTAATTATTTAATAATTATTCGTACGTAATTTTGTCGAATCGTAATTTAATCTTTGACAAACTCCGACAAGTAAATATCTTGACAATGTAAAACTTATGACAAATAAAAATCTTCGTTCCGACAGAAATAAGAATTTTTAAAACTTTTGACAAGTAAAACTTTTGAGAATATAAAACTTTTGACAAGTAAAAATCTTCGTTCCGACAGAAATAAGAATTTTTAAACCCTGAACAGTCAAGTTTCGATGGATGGGTAATTGAAGAGATCACGTTTTTTATTGAGATTTTGTTATTCAACGACGTATTTCGTCTCTTTTATGTATATTACGGATCTCGCGAATGAATATCAGCAACGGGAGGTGGAGCATTCGCACGTGCGATAGAAAAAAATTAAAAAAAGAAAATTAGCTCGTACATTTGCGAGAGGATGAATATGTAGCGATGATAAGTAGACAGCGATAGGTTGTTGACCCATTTGGATTACTTTACGCAACTTGGCGAGGGGGGACAGCACGTAAATTATGGCCGCACAGTACGTGCGTGATTCTTTCGTTTAGTGGGGAATATATCGAATACAGTTCGCAAATTGCGCCGTAGTTTCGATCACGCCCACAATAAATAATTCAATAATTGCGCAAGTTCTTTCTCGAACTTTGTTTGGCCGAAATTTTTCCACTCGCTACGCAACTTCATGAAATAGCGGTGAGAATTAAAAGATTCCGCTGCAAGTAAATGTCACGGAAGATCGCGGGGGCAACGATGATTAAAACAGCACGTGCGTAATCACTGTTTTCTTTTATTGATGTAAAATTTGTGTACAGTACAATGCATAAATTAAGCTGTTTACAGTTTTATTTGCAACGATAGGGAAGCAATGTTTCACAATTAGGCAGTCATCGGTGATAATTTGACAGTAATTAACAATACAACAAATGGAAGATAATTCCGTAATTTAAAAAATAAATGAATGTCAGTTAATGTCATGTTTCGTAGAAAAGATACTGTTTCAATCTTTGGAAGACGGTTCTCGTTCGTAATCGAAACAATTTGTGTGTCTTGTTACTTCCTTTAATTTGAACGTATGAAATACATGTAAAAAAAAAAAAAGACGGACTAAGTACAAAATACAAGTACTAGAATAAGATTAATTTTCCGTACGAAAAGAATTTTTGTAATGTACGAAAATTCGAGGAAACGGGAACCGATTCGTAACAAAGTTTAGGATAACACGCAATCGCAAAATACAAAGGTTTCTTTGTTTTTCTTAAAAGTACGCTGCGCTGTAAAAACAGCAAGTAACAAAATATCAGTGTAGATTAAAAAATAGATTATAGACGAGTTTTGTCGCTGTTAATCGCCTTTGCAACAATGAGTATCTCATCTTGTTGGAATTACACTTAGTTATGTTGTTTAATTAAACAATTCTTCGATCCTCACATCGAATATCGAGTGCCAGATTCGAAATATAAACTATCGTAATATGTCAAATCTGGAAATCAATCGTTCATCGTTTTTGTAAGAAATGTCGAAATTTTGCACAGATGTGTTGATGATCACGGTTTTTTTTTTTACCATCGAATCGTAACTATTAATAAAGCCTCTCTACGTAAACGATAAAAAATATTCATTAACAATGATCGGTATTTTTTTTTTATTTTCATCTAGATTATTTTCTTTTCTAATATACGTACAAGTAGACTAAAAACCATGCATTAGCCTATAAATTTCTCATAAATACTGTTCAACATAGTTGATTATGTAGTATTAAAATATGCACAAAAGCATAAATTATTCGTTGTACAAGTTATGAAAAAAAGGAAGCTAATTCAATTCGTTTGAAATGCGTGAGGAGAAAATCCAAGGAAAATAAACTTGAATTGATTGGAAAAAAAAGTCGTTGATACAAATATGCTTTTCAAGAATTAATTCTGAAAGATTCTAGATAATGCAAGTCCATATATTTGTTGGAGAATTAACGTCAGATCGTGGAGATAATAGTCAGATCTACAAGTTTGTATGTACAAACGATTAATTTTTGGCAACAAATTCGAATATATATAGCATATATATATAGTATCAATTCGAATATATATAGAATATATATAAGTATATATATAGTATTAATTCGAATATATATAGTATATATATATTAGTATATACATATATATATAAGTATATATATAGTATTAATTCTAATATATATAGTGTATATATATAGTATATATAGTATATATATATATATATATATGTATATATATCGAGTAATACTAATTCTAAGTAGTTCCGTATAATATATATACGGAATTATATACAGAACTATTTAGAATTATTAGAATTTAGAATTACATCGCACGGAACTATTTAGAATCATTAGCAATCTATTTTGGTAACCTAACAAATGTAGTTTACAACTATTTATAAATGTAACTATTACATAAACTACTTCTATGTATCCATAATGTCACAATTAAATCGATACTAATTACATAGTATCGAAATCACTACTTTCAATTAAAAAAAAAAAAAAAAGAGAAGGACGAAGGAAAGGAAAAGTTGGGATTAGTTACATATACACTACTTAATATTAAGTTTATAAAAACAGATATATGTATAAAATTGTTGTCCATAAACACCTCGCTAGACTATATCATATCGAAAACGGTCGTGTTGGCAATTAGTAAAATTTTTTATACTGTAGAGTTTAAAACTACTTTGTCAAGTTTTTTCTCATATCACATAAATGATATATAAATATCCTACTTAATAATATACACTTTTGTTATTTGCAAAAGTTCCTTTCAAATTTGAGGTTGCATTTATGCTATACGGTATATCTTTTATGAATTTCTTGTTAAATTTGTAAGTTCCTCTTTAAAATATATACGGAGGTTTAGCAGAAAACTAGGAGGGAATACAAAAAAATCGGCATCTTAATATTTTATCATTGGACAGCATAAATTTCCAGAGTAAGCAAAATATAATATTTTCTTCTCTCTCTTTCGTAAAATATGTAAAAGTTCTTTAAATTTGTGTTTCGTTCTTGCTTTCTTTGACAATAATACAAAATGATAACAAGTTCCAATGAACTTTTGTAGCACAGAGATCAAAGTGTAAAGAGATACAACTTCCACGATATTTCTTTCAATATCGTTCATATCGTAAAGCTTTAGACCACGTACCTCGTTACTCGTTAATCAACTTTATTACCCTGCAGGAAACTGAAAGACGATATTTTCGATGTATCATATCTCCTTCTTCTGTTGTAGCCTGTTTTTTAAACTTTGCAAATAAACTTTGCATGTTCTTAAACCTCATTCAGACGATTGCGACGGATTGTTATTTTCATTTCTCCGTTGCAATCGTTCTGGATGGGAGCAAGCTAACTGGCTAAAATCGCGAACAACATCGTTGAAAGTTTCGTCGCCGCTAATTCCGATCTCTGAATCTTTCATCTCTTCGTTTAAAAGGCCAAGTCTTAGTCTGAAATATATAAAAATACGATAAAATTTTCTTGATAATACAAATTTGCTTCATACTTACAATGTTACAATGTCTGCATTAGCTTCCTTCACAGCTATGGACAAGGGTTTTACACCACTTTCATCCTCGATATGCTGATCAGCTCGATGTTTCAGCAACAAACATACTTGGGCGGTATGTCCTAGATGTTTCATATAAACAACCAAATTTACGATCAATTTCTTCGAACAAATTACGATCAAATATATTTACGGCAAATGGACAAGCATGTATACCTAATTCTGTAGCCAAGTATAATGGGGTTTTTCCATCAGCATCTTGGCAGTTGATTCGTGCTCCATTTAGAATCAGATATTCGCAAGACATCACGGAACCCTGTGTTTAACAGAACTAAATTATCAAAGAACTTAGATGACAGTATTTATACTTACACTTATAATTGCCTGATGCAAAGCGTTTCTTCCTCTATCGTTGACATTCGTCCATAATTTATCAGCACCGGCTGCCAAAGCTGCGCACATCACAGGAAGATTGTGTGCAGCAGCAGCTTTGTAAAGCAGCATCTCAGGATGTAAATTCTCGATATCCTCCTCGTCCGTGAATTCTTCGTCCTCGCCAGCAGTCGAATCTTGATCGGAACTTAACTCTAAGCTATTATCGATCGTTGGCTTTGGCAAATCGCATCCGAACATTAATACGTCGGATTCTACTTTACACTGCTTCTCCGTTTCAGCGTCTTTATTCTCGAGCGTATCTTTCACATCGCAAGTCTCTGTGCTCAAGGACACTTCGCTTTTTATCGACAGGCTATTCTCTGAATTGCTCGTGGCGATTGTATCGTCCTTAATTTCAGGAATAAGACGTTCGTTATGTTCGTTCTCGACGTTCGCCTCCGTATCGTTATCGATAGTTTTCGAGATACTTTCGTCCATGTCGTTACGCGGCCGTGCTAGAATTTTCCCATACAACGTGGAGTCGTTCTTCAAATCCATATTCGTGCTGTCGTCGGAGCTCAAAGAATTTCGTTCAATCTTTTTGGTTTTATCGACTGAATTATTTAAACTTTCGATTGATGTGTGCTTGCTGTCGTCAGAACTCGTCAAACGATTACCCTCCTTCACAGATGATAATGTCGTTATTTTGTTACGATTTGTGCTATCGATTTTATCGCAACTTCGTGGTCGACGACGCAACTTGCGGACACTCCATTTGCGAAAATGCATCTTATCGCGACTTGCGTGTTGTCCGGATGAAATTATGTTACTTAAAGGCTTGACGAATTTCCGCTCTACGTATTTTGCTCTTATCCAAGCTTCACGTATATTGCTGTTAATTTAGAAGAAAAATTCAGTCATACACTGAGCAAATCCCTTTTTGGAAAGGACAATGAGTATCATTTATTTTTTATATTAATGTTACGTACCCATTGCATTTTGGTGTAGCTCTGATAATATCAGGAGGGATTGGTAGAGCTTCGTAAACATTGTTCACTACAGTGTTTCCAAGTTCTGCCATTACTTTTAGTATCTCTGGTTCCCAGTCGTCCAACGTCAACGAACGAACTTTGCTGTAATGAACACCTAAACTTCTGTGCACTCCAGAGCACTCTAAAAAGAAAAAGAATTTTGAAAAAAAAAGAATCTGATTTTTGGAATTTGTGAAAAAGTGGTTTACCTATGCAAAGCGTAATTCCAAGATTGATACTGGCCCACCGTGGATTAGCACCACCACAATCGCAGCAAGTGTCATTTCCTGCGATCTTTAAGATTTGTTCCCAGACTCTATAGAAGATAAAATGATTTTACCAATTTATTTTTCGATTTAATCTAAATTAAATCAGCTGTTCACGGCATTTTTTTTTTTATAAATACCTAGACTTGGGTTTCGTCTGTTGTCTGTTCAATCCTTTAATATTCTGCGATTGTGATTCCCGTATATTAACTATAGTACCAGTACCCATACCTCTTTGAATAGCAGCACCAATCGCCTGTTGCATGGCAGTTACCCACGCTAAATAAGCTTCTTCGCTATCAGCTTGTAATATGTGACTCCTATAAATTAAATAGCAGGCATTTGAATAAAATCACTGTACAATCTACGTAATAAATTTTGCTCACTTGGTAGGACTTAATACTTCAAAACAATTTCTTCTATCACAGTCGACCACTGGTTTCACAGTGCAGAGACGAAGATCTTCTTCCATAATGGTGTAATCATTATCACCGGTCCTCTTTCTATACACCAGTTGGTGATCTCTTAAACAAAACCACCTTCTATTCCACGTTTTAAATGCGTTACTAGTACGTTTAAAAAGATACCCTTCCATCTTTGGATTTCCGGGTATTGGAGAAGGTATTAGGTCTCTGTTCGTAACGTAAATGTGCCGATTTTCCATTTCCTTCTCGAGTTTCACAGAATCGGCTCTCATTTTAATTAAGTTCTCACCGAGATCTTTCAAAAATGGGTCTAAATCTTGCGCTAAATCAGTGCCTTGGTGGTAATAAGTAATGCACGCGTTCATGTAATTAAGTAGGGTACCCAGTATTTCGTGTCGCTTGCGTGCTTGTATCATCGTTAAAGAATGAATATAATCCAAAGCGGTATGCCGGAAACAGGATCTGGTAGCTGACAAAATATTCGAAGTTTCTTCATACTCTGTAGGCCTAGACTTTGGAACTTGAGAGTTTCGGTTTAATGCTATATCTAAATCCGCAGAAATTTTTTCAAAGTAATGACGAGATTCTTTCACCCTCTTGATATCACTGTTAAATAATATTGTTGTGTACATATATATCCATACAAATAAATACATTTTTTTAAATATTTGAATTACCTTTTAATAAATGAGTTAAGATCTTTAATTACAGTTCTAGATGCTTGATCTAATAAAATAGTGTGAAACTTATTCATTTCTTGTAAAGCATGGATTAGTTTGTTGAGTAAGGCCATTATCTCTGAATCATCAGCAAAGTACAGAGATAACTCCCAGAGACTATTGGAAAATTGGCTGAAAATAAAGAAAAAAAAATTATAAATAATATAGAAATTTATAAATTACATACTAGCAATGAGGGTAATTTATTAGATTAAAAATTATATAAAATAATACAAAAATGTTTGGTTTTTTAAATATCTTTTATTTGCGCACAAGTATGTGAAATTAGTGAAAAATGAGTAATGCCTGACTACCAAGTGCATCATTCACATATCAAACTAGCTACCATATGTATGAGTCATTCTTAACAGAGCTGTAATTCATATGTTCCTCTCTATTGCTTGGTGTCTCCCTCTTTCATTTTATCATTGAACATATGTACATATTTGATTTAAAACAACCAGCAACTCTTTAACCATATATATATTTCATTGGACCAATCAAATATTTATGGATTTGTCAACTATTCCTATCACATTGTATATGCTTTTACATTTTTATGGAAGCTCTTCTTATTTCTCTATTAATTGCATGCAACAAGTTACATGATTCGTGACATACCTCTGCTGTCCTACAAAAAGTTTCCCAGTATCAATCATCTGGCTACAGTTTTTCAACACCTACAAAGAATTCTATTTTCAGCTAGTTTGAAAACATAGATGACTATCATAATAATATTTTTGATGGAGGCTTTGAGATTACTTATGTAACAGTCTGTTACAATGTAACTGCAACTACATATAGTTATTGCATTTAAATACACTGTCAATTCATTTTGGAGTAAAGGAAATAATGCAACCCTTTATGTATAATATAACATGCTCGAAAAATTCTCTTTACAGTTTTTCTTGCTCCATGTTATCTTTTTTTTCTCTTTTTCCTTATAAATTATTTATAAATACCTTGTCTAATTTTTGTTCGAGTATATCAACGTTTGCCTCTACTTCCTCGATGCAAGATCTGCAAAATACAAAAGGAAAGTAAAGGAGCTTTTGGGATATGCTACATATCGTTTATTAATCAAACGCATTATCAATGGAAACGCGTTGATAACAATCGGAGCGGCGCGCGCACGAAACGGAGCACTCTGAGCGAACGCAACTACGCGAAGATTTTATACATGCAAGCGATTCTCACCGAAACTTTGGCGTGTCTCGCAAACATTCCTCGAACTCGATTAAAGGCTTCATTTTGTACTATCCGTTGTCTCGGGAATTTTCAAGCGCAGTATCGTCCGACGAACTGCAATCTTGAAATTCTTCCGTTCACTATTTCCCCATCAAACAGCACGATCATTTGGAAACACTGTTTAACATAGATCCCTTTCGCATTCGCTGAGAACAACAGAGTTCCCCTCTCTTCTGTCAAACGGAGTACAGGTTGAAGTTGTATTCGAGTCACGCGGGCCAGTGTTTGTCAGTGCTGGTAACATCGAGGAGCGAGAAAACGTCACGAGAAGCGAAATATATCGATTCTCGCTAAATACATCTCGTTGAGTTTTTCCATTCAACGCGTCGTTCCGCGAGATATTTTATATTTTTTCGCGTCGTTCGTTCGCCTCTGCCCTTTTATCTTCGCGAAACGATAGTTCGTCGAGTTTGCCATTATCTGGCGAATGTTCCATTTTCTTTTTCGTGTTGCAAGATTGTATTTATGTACTGTACACTTGTTCACTTCGGAAGGCACATTGAGTAGAAAAAGCCGTTCGGTATTTGTAAACATCAGATTGAAAGTAAGTACGTTACATAACGAAAGCATGTTTCCTTTCAGTTTTCTTGATCGAGAAATGGATTTCGAGTCCCGGTAATATTAGAACGCAAAGTGTACGAGGGTTGAGCCGTTTCTAACCTATTTGTTTGTCTGGCTCGACTTTCAAGTCCGAAAGAATTGCATTTTTACGAATAAATGTTCTACAAGTGTTTGGTTATAGTGACGAATATCCCTCGGTTACGTTCTCGGAGATTTGTCGCCTTAACATATTGTAATAATATATTATAGTAATATATTGGTTTGATCTATCGACTATTGTTTGTTGAACAGGACCGTTATGACGGCTGGAACTAGCACAGAAAAGTCGGCTAGCAATCCTTTGGAGCAGTTTGTGCTACTGGCAAAAACTGCGAAAGGAGCAGCTGCCATAGAGCTCATTAAGCAAGCGGTAGAGACACCAGGCGTACATGTATTTGGAGAGCTACTGGACATGCCCAATATCAAAGAGTTAGAGAACGGACCTTATGTTCAATATTGGAATACTCTCAATTTATTTGCGTACGGCACGTATAAGGAATATTTAGAGAACAAAGATAAGGTTCTGGAATTGACCCAGACGCAAAAGAAAAAGCTCCAACATCTAACCATTGTAACGCTAGCCACAAAGTCCAGATGCATACCGTATTCCGTGTTGTTGGAAGAGTTAGATATAAAGAATGTTAGAGATTTAGAGGATTTAATAATAGAAGCTATTTACGCAGATATAATACATGGCAAATTGGATCAAAAGAATTCACAGTTGGAGGTAGACTATGCTGGTTTGGGTCGCGATGTGAGACCCGATGATACGGGTGTTGTAGCTGAGACGTTAGCTGCTTGGGGTCAGGCTTGTGATACAGTGTTAGCATGTATTGAGGAACAAGTCACAAGAGCTAATGTAGAAAAACAAAAGGCAACCTATCACAAAGAAAGAATACAAAGAGATGTAAGTAGTATGAATTCTAGTAAACCGATATTTTGTACTGATGGACTTTTCACTTTCTTGTTGTTAGATTGCAAACATAAAGAAATCGCTCGCTGCACAAGCTGGAGGAGGTGGTGTGCAGGAAGCTGATATGGCAGGAGGCAGTTCTGGGGGCGAATCAAGCAGGGAAGCATTGTCAGGTCCATCCGATGCTAAGAAAAAACAACAGAAGGTCAAAGGTATTAAAGGCAGTGGTAAGTTCTGGAAGACAATTCAGTAATCTTTTATCATGTGAAATTTATTTCAATCAAAGACTTGATATTACAATCGTAAAAAGTTTCGGTTGTAATACATTACATGTAATCTGCATTGAAATTCTTGCAATTCTATGTAAACTGCGATAAACAATGATGGCCAATGCAATTAAGGAATGGAAAGTTGGAGTGATTAGAGAAAAAAGTTCATTGCCATATCGTGGCATATAGAGTCCAGAGGGATTGAATTTTCATTAATTTAAAGAAAAAGATCTTGTGTATATATATACACACACACATATGTAACGAGACATGGCACTATAAATTATTGTTATGTTTGTTTAGTGATAACGTTTGTTTATATGGAGATTTTGTTATATTAAAGTTGCAAATTTTTTTCTAAATTGTCGTTTATATTATGCGTTAGAGAGAAACGAAAGAAAGTGAAAGAGGGTAAAACGAATTTATTAATATGCACTCTATTTAAGGTAATAATTCGAGTTAACAGATGCATGGATAAGGTAGTTATATGAAACGATATCTTACATGAGGCGAAAATTTATTTGGCTTATTTAGATTTCGAGTTGGTACTGTTATTAAGTCTCATATTTTATCACTAATGTTTTTAGTGATTTTGTGCTAGAAGAGTAATCATTATTATCAAACGATATAAGATGGTAAAAATAAGATAGATTTCAAATTTCACTGCATACAGTATGCAATAATCTGCATAGATTAGCTGTGGTTCAGAAATTAAAACGATCATTGGAAACGGGTTAAATCGTAAATAGTTACGATAGTGAATCATAAATTTAATATTGAATTAATAATTTCCTCTCAGCGATTTAAAACAGACAAATGTAAATCGCGAATGAAACATGGTGAAATACAATTGTGATTGTCCTCACATCGATACTTTAAAAAAAAAAAAAAGAAAAAACCGGAGAAAATGACGAATGATTTTCTTACAAATGAGAAGAGAAAAAAGTACTTTTATAACGAATAAGCTTCCGAATTTTTGTAAATCGTGTAGCGTTTACGAGAGTTCTTTTTAACAAGACCAAAGATTTTATACTTTGTGTTACAAGGTGTGAATGATAACGAAGCAGGGTTCGATAAGTTTTATAGGCAAGTTTGATAGCTGTTGCAATGAATTTTAGCATATTTATTATTGTATCTCCGTGCCTGCACAGAACATCACCGAGTGACGCCAGAGTTTAGCGTGACGAATTACTTGAAATGTGTCACCATGCAGTATTAATCTATTTTCTATCGTTTTTGCGTTAACGTTCGCATTGTCTTTTTATTTCCTCTCTATAAAGACGATATGATAAGTAGTCGTCATGAGAGACAGACGGTAACTCGTAACAAAGCGTAACTAGTCGGATTGATCATTATTATTAAAGGAAAATGAAAAAGAAAAGGAAGGGAAAGATTGTGCGTCTGGCAGGATGTGCTTGGTATACGAACGACACGTTGTTTAGTGAGCAAGATGATGTCAGTCGAATTGCAAAGCGTTGTAATTGCAAATGGAATAAAAAGATAATTTATTTTAGCGAGGCTTTTCTATTTCTCTGCACCCTTTAACGCCTTTCCTTCATATCTGTATGGTATGAGTGACCGTGAGACTTTAGAGTGCAATTAGGTTCGTAATATATCCTCTTCGTTGAATGTATTTAATCAGCATAGGATGCGATAAATAGGAGTTTCGAATTCGATTCATTGGAATTGTTTGTCTTTTTTTTTTTTTTTGTTATTTTTTGTTATTCGTAGAAAAGCTTTTGCGAAAGGCGGCAGTGTCTAGTTTTTTTGGAAACGCGGAAATGGAAGTCGCGCGGTTACAAGTTACACCCTGTTCGATTGGTGCGTGCGTGTGTGTGTTTAACAGTAGTGGTGTGTGCTTTTCTCACAATCTAACAATGTGTATAATAGGTACAAGTCGCAAATGATACGCCTAATCGGGATTTTCAGGATCTACTAATCCGGTAAGGCACCATGAACCGAGCGATGAGCCAAATTGAGAAGTTGATCTTAGGTGAAACCTCGTGGCATATCACCAACTCGATCTCGGATTCTATCTGTCTGTCTGTCTGTCTGTGTCTACATCGCTATACGAACAGCGCATCGTTTCTTCTGTAACCTTTTTGTACTTCTTGAGAAATAAAACAGATCCTAAAAAGTAACACGTCCTTATTGTCAAGCCTCGTTCGGATTGGTCGAGTTAGTTGAATCTAACTCGTTTGAGTTCAAGTGATCTGACTAGAGACGCCAGTGAACTAACAAGTGGCCTATTTTATTGTTTCTCTCTCTCTCTCTGTCTTTTTTTTTTTTTAATTAATCGTACTACTTTATAAAGTAATATAAAAGTTTCTCAAGCCTGTCTGATAAATAACAGGTCCACACTAGTGAGAGCGGTTCCAGGTTATTCGAATTACACTGCTTGAATTCCGATAACTTGACTAATTTGAACAAGGCGTGAAGTGGGCCCGGTGTTCGTGGGAATTGAACATTGCTCAGAACGATGCTTGTCAAATTCCCTTCGTGAGATTCGAGGATAAAAAGGAGATGATACAGCGAAAGGATAAAGTAATTTTTTTCCCAGTTGTGGCTTTATTTCGACAATATTCTTTTCTTTCTCTCGGTAACTTTCGTTTATGTTTCAACGAATACATCCGTTCGTGTTTCAGCGTAACATCACGTAAACCTATGTCTTTCTCTACTGTAGCGTTTCGTACGTATTTAAAATATCCTTAGACCGTGAATAGCTCGCTTAATGTGAATAGTTCACGTGAAGTTGCCTTAGTGTTGCTTCTCTCTCTCTCTCTCTCTCTCTCTCTCTCTCTCTCTCCCTCTCTCTCTCTTAACATTGTTATTACGTTGCACCGTGGAATTCGTCATTCGCGTGGCGAATTTTAATCTCGCGTTCAAAGTTCACTTAACACTTACAGAATTAGTTTATGGCTAAATTGGTTCCGTACGAACTAGTGGTTTTCGTTTCCACGTCTTAATACTTAGCACGGTGTCAATCTATATTTACAATCACATATTTTGAATGTATTTACATACTCTCGAATTAAATCCGATCGTTCGAGATAAAAAATAAAAAAAGAATACATTCACACGTTCTCGCAAAGCTGTGTCGTACGAGTAACATCGGTTACGTTTTCTTTCTTTGATCAGAATTTTGCTTTCGAATGAAATTATTAGTTCAACTCCTGATGCTCGGTTAATGTCTCTTTCAACTTATCAAATGTCGTTGTAGCAGAGTGTTGTTTTGCTTTTTTTTGTTTTGAAAGAAACGAGGGATCGGTGCCAAACGATGGATACTGGGCTCATTTGTACCCAAAGTTCGACACGGGGGAATATCCCTTTCGAGATTCTCTATAAAAATTCAAAACGTTTACAAATCGTCTTTTACACACACAATCGGCGCTATATAAAACGGCACAGAACGAATTGCTTGAAGTGATCGGCAACTTTCGTTATACTCATTTTTCGTTTGTTCAGGCGAAACTAACGTAAGAGGAAACAAGCTACGTACACACGAGTTAGATTGAGATATGTTCGTCGTTGACTGCTACACTACGAAAAGAATTTACAAGTATATCTTAACACGTATGTACATTTCTGGTGTATCTACCGAACGTACCGTTTTTATTGTTCGGTCGCTTACACTTTCTTTCGTTTATACAGAGATCAAGCGTTGACGTTCGATTAAAATCTTAGAGCGACTACAGACGTTACGTTATTGAGAAATTTACGTTTCGCAATATATATCTCTGATTGAATTGACGCAGTTGTTGCGTCGTTTTTTCATTTTTATTTCTTTTTTTTTCTTTTTCTTTTTAAATTCTACGCGTAGCAATTCCTACAGTCTGCAGAGAGGATATCGAAAAGAAGGAGAAAAGATTAATTATCTAAGACTCTACGTTCGTATAGTCACACTTGGGAATTGTTTTTCTTAAAGAGAATTATTAGCTTCGAATTAAGTATAATTGTATATAGTTATCCTTTCGAGTAATTTACTCTGTGTATATGTGTGTGTGTATGTGTATGTGTGTCATTTCGTTGAACTATTTACAGAAATTTAATTTAATTTGTGTATAGAACAATCGACGAATGGTATTCTCGATGTATCGAACGACTGATCGTTTCCCTCCTCTTTCCCTTTCTTTTTTTTGTTCCTTAATGTTTTTCTTACAAAAGTTGCTAATAGAAGATCGTTTAAACGTTTATAATCGTATTTGGCAACGATACTTTTCTTTTTTTTTTTTTTTTTTGGATACGTGATCTTTCTCCTCTCCTTTTTTTACACAATAACGAATTTTCGACTAACGATATTTACAATCGGCAAAATGGCTCGTGTTAACGTGCACAGACGATATGAAACGACAGTGTATATACAAAATAGTGTTTATGCAATCTCACGTGGTTATTACGTGCATTACGCTATGATCACAGAAGAAATCAGAGCAGTTTTCAAAACGCCACTTAACAGTTAACCATGGTCGCGATGATTATGCGTCTCGGCACGGTGTACATACATACATAACGCTTTCGTTGCTCGTGTATTCGTAGTAATTAATCGAATCAACTCCTCTCCGAAAATTCAAAGAATCTCTCCTCTCTCTCCCCCACAAAAAATTTTTTCCCACGAGTCTACAATTTATTTATTTCATTTTATTAATTCATTTATGCTCCTCTAACCCGTTCACACACGAGACAAACTTTCGATATTGTTTACAATTTATACGATATCCTTTTCACTTTCGCATCTTCGTCCAGCCTTAACAAGCGCAGCCTCAAAAGAGAATTTATCAACGTATGCGATATCTCGATGCATGTTCAGTCAGTGTATTTACAAAATATTCGTATCGAGACGTTTCATCGATGTCGTTTCGCGTTCCCGTCCCTTTAAACTACCACGGGCCTCTTCGAAATTGGTTTCAACATCGCCGGCAAAATTGTCGGTTCTATGGAGATTTGCTGCTATAAGGGGACCTCGCTCTGATTCACCGGCCCGTTTCCTATTCTCGCGTTGTTGTTCAATTGCTTCGTTGTCGTGGTGGTGTTCTCTTTCGAGTCTTTGCTCGATATCATAGCACTCGAGTCCTTGTCGTTGTTACCTGTGGTCTGAGTCGATCGGGAAACGACCGACGCTGGTGGCTTGCCGTTCTTCTGATCCTTTATCTCCAGTTCGTAATCTGCAAGGGAAATATATTTTCCAAACTTGAAACTTTCCAATTAATCCTCCTTCAGAAGACGTTGAATCCCCCGGATGAATTTACTTTATTTCGGTTCAGATTCAGTTGTTGGATTTTAAATAATTCGATCTTAACCAACAGACTCTCTAATGCCACCTTGCAGAAGGTGGCAACTGTTGAGAAACGATGAAAAAGATTGTGAATGAATCGTTACGACGTAGCGAGGAAGGGTTGATTTCGATTTCAAAAATCATCTAATATATTTAACCTCTTGCGCTGGCAGCTGGTTCGCGGATCATAACGAGTGACCGAACGGTAAAAAATAATTCGTCGCTTTTTTTTTTTCGTTTGAACTCGTCGATATGGTGTCACTGGATAGAAATTACCAAGAAGTAATAAATTTATTATTTATTGTTGTCTATATTTAAATATATTTTATATATATTATATTTAAATATATTATAATATATTATATTTAAATATATTATAATATATTATATTTAAATATATTATAATATATTAAATATTAAATATAATATAATATAATATGATATATTTAAATATATTAAATACAAAATTATATTTAAATATAATATAATATATAATATATTTATAAAATATAATGTATTTAAATATATTAAATACAAAATTATATTTAAATATATTTTATATATATTATATTTAAATATAATATGATATATATTTATAAAATAATAATACATAAAATATGTATAAATATATTTTATATTAAATATATAAAAAATATTTAAATATATTTAAATACATTTTATATATTTAATAACAATAATAATATAAAATTAAGAAAATATTGCAACTTTGGGATACAAAATTCTCGACGTGCGTGGCAGGTCATTCCAGCGCAAGAGGTTAATTAATTATATCTTCAAGCCAAATGGTACTCACATTCGCTTTGGGTCGAGCAGTCTATAGTGGTGGCAATGTGTTTCTTCACAGCCTTGTTCTGATCGCAGGTAGCCGCGGTCAGCGTGACTGGCGCTATCATGCTCGAGGCATTGGTAGCCGTGACCGCCGAGCTTTTCGTCGTGCTGTACTTAGTTGGCATCATACTCTGACGCACGTTCCTTTCCGGTCGTATTAGGATGATGTACAACTGTCAGGGAGCAGTGAAAAAGTTGTTGTCAGTTTCAGTTTCACTCGTCTTAAATACATTAGAGATTATCCGCCAGTGTTAGGTTACCTTAGGACTGAAGAGACAGACTATAGTTACGGAGGCGGACAAGCTTATGGTGACTGACATCGATGTGATCCTCAGCGCGACGTTGTTTCCAGTTCCAAAGTACAGCGGCACGAAAGCCAACCATATCACACACGTGGTATACATGGTGAAACCTGCACACGGGGAACACATTTGCACACTTGCGATTGCTATTTCCACAGCGGACGTATTTATTCGCCAGCGGTACGCTCTGCTGCTGGTCGCAGCAGCTTATTGTGCTCTCGCGGACAAAAGATTAAGAATACGAGCGATGTTCCCTGCGCAAATCCGGCCGAACTATTCTCATTAATGTCTCAGGATTCTACTTGCATTCAAGCGCGGCTCGGGTTTATGACTTAACGGAAGTTCAGCTTTAGCTGCAGAATTATTGTTCGAACCCTTGTGTTTGAGTTATGTCCCAACTTGTGCTTGTGTTCCCAAAAAGCTGTTTGAACCTGAATTTCGTCGCGCGTGCGCCGTTGATGAAATTTTCTACCGAGAAACTAACATTAACATGTTCTGCTAAAAGCTCGACATTGTTCTATCCATGGAGTTTAAGGATGTGTTACCTTAGTCAAGATTCGAAAAGCATTGATGCATTCATTGCTAAAGAAAGTATTATTTCTTACGCTGTTCACCAATTTTGTTTCATCTGCCGAATCGAAACGAACGAGAAATTCCCCGTAACGAAAACGCAACAAGTTGCGAAATGGAATCAAAGAGATGTTTGAAAATTCAAAGGTGCACATGCACGCTCACCAATGTGTTTGCTCTCGTTGAAAGCTTCTGGGATCTTCCTGGTGAGAACAGCGTACACAGTGCAAACTACGATCAGCATGATGGGGTAGGCAAAGGCGATCATGTAACTGGCGTCGATGTAACTGTTGCAAACGAGCAAGTTGTCCTCACGGGTTGGATAGTGGTACATCGCCCTGGCCGGGTCGATTATCATCCAGACGCCGTTGATTAAAATTTGCACGAACACCAAACCGAAGCAGATGATTAGCTGCGATCGCGGAGATATGAAGGAGGGTCTCTTGGCGCTGTGCTTGCTCGCGTTGAAGATCCTCGATATTCGATTCGTCTTGGTTAGCAGCGCCGCGTAAACCACGGTGAAACAGAAGCCTGCGGTGAACCTGCGAAGCAAATTAGCCGTCGTCTCTGGTAGTTACAGATTTACGATAAAGAGCGTAATTGGTACGCGTGAATGGTGAAAAATTGTCGATACTTTGAGCTGTTGTTATCACACGAGAACCTGTGGACCTCATTTTCAAGCGTAAAGCTTTCATCGTGCAGTGGGCGAGAAAGTAGGAGCATTCTTTATATCTGAAAAATTGCGAGAATTCAGTCAGCGAAGAACGTTGAACAATTTTTTTCACGAATCGATCCACCATGGTTTTGGAATTTGGAAATTGAAAATTTCCTCTGTCAGCACAACGATCTTTAAACATTTTCTTTTCTACAATTTTATCGAACATCAAAGTATTGGCAATTTTCTATCCAAATTAGTAAAAATTGTATAAATAATTTCATTTTCTGGGAAACTGACTCCACGAGAATAATCTGCAGTTGCCAGAATAGTGATGACAATAAGTTTCTTCATAAAATTTATTCTGCGAAGCGAAAAAACATTCTGCGCATATTTTGCATTTCTCGAATTTTACGTTAAGAATTTACGTACGCGCGATTCAGTTTTGCTCGCTGTAACTTTTTATTGGATTTCTAAACGGATAGAAAGACTTCTTAACGTTCTCCGTTGCTTTTGACGAGGAAAAAGAGACTTTGGAATATATTTTCCCCCTTCGTCAAAATATCTCTACATCAAAGCAACTCTTTGTCGAAGTTGTTGGAAATTTCTCGGAGAGGAAACGAGATCGGAGCGTGCGATGGCGAGTGTTGAAAATTGGGAACAGGTGTAACTTTGACTCGTTGGCTAGATTCACCGATTCTGCTTTACATTCTTCTTTTGATCCCCCCGCCAATCGTGTTGCGCGCAATTCACGTTCGTCGATGAAATTTCGTTCCCTCGAAATTTATCAGCCTCACAGGAATCGATTGTCCGTTCCGTGTTCTCCTGTTAATATCAATTCACCGATTCGGTGACTCACTCTCTCTCACGAGGGAATTGAATTTCTTTTTTTCTTTTTCTCGTTGGCCACCACACAGTCGCTTTTTCTTCCAAAAGCCACGTTCCACGTTCTTCAATCCCTTACCTTTGAATGCCGCAAACAATGTCCGTCGGTCTGAGAACGAGGGCGAAAGTGACGAGGTAACAGAGCAGAATCCCAGACAGCAGCACGTACGATAGCTCGCGACCAGACGCGCGAACTACCGGCGTGTCGTTGTGCTTCAGAAACACGCCGCAGACGAACAGCGTTATCTATTTGACAGAGAAAACAGTTTTCGCTGGTTCAAAAGGTGAGATGCCTTGTTTTCTAATTTTCTTTTCTAAAGAAGAAGACGAGGCAAAGTAAAGTACAGTAAAGAAGAAAGGGCAGAGTACAAGGGAAGAACATAAAATTTGTCTACAGTTGAATTTATCCGCTTGATGAATCTTGTTTCGTAACAAATGCCAAGCGTGATACACTGCATAACGTGGGGGAAGCCTCGTGAATTTAACGACGTTGGCTCGGCATCGTCGTTGCATTCGTACAATCGAGTAAACTTGAATTTTTTAAGGTGCAATTTCGTGCTGACATTTTGATATTTAACGAGAAGCAATTGGAGAGGGTTAAAAAGCCGGGATCGATAATGCAGCCGTACGGTTGTAGGACACAGCACCGGTTGTACACCGTCGTCAAAATTACATATCACGCGGCCGAGAGCAGTCGGCTAATGATTATTTCATCGTGTGTATACGTTAGATTGCGGCATGTAACCGCCGTTCGTAGAGCAACCGATCCTTATCGGGCCAACCTTACCTCTCCTTCGTTTCACCCCACGATTAAACGTGGCAGAGTCGATATCGTATAATTATATTCAACGTTCCTTTCGATGCTCTTTGCAAAACCACTCGCTCACGTTCTCTCGCTGAAAGGGAGAATTGTATAATTCTCTTTCGATCGGAGTTACACACTCACCAGAATCCCCGTGGCAGAGAAAGCCATTGCCCCTATCGCCCATCCGCTCTCCGGACGCAGGAACTCCTCGGGGATGTCACGACAAGCAGAATGCGTGTCGTCTGGCACCGTTCCTTGACGACAGGGTATACATTGGGTCTCGTCCCTCGGATGTCGTATCTGTTCAACAGAACATACAAAAGTTTCACGAAAAACTCGGCCAAGCAGGTAGAAGGCTATTTTATTCTCTTTCCTCGAGAGAAAGGGAAGCTGCTTGAGGGTGCAGGACACTGCGACGGGCCTAAAAATTACGTATACTTTGGAAGGCTAGAAGAAAACTACATATTTGATTTACATGAGTTTTTGTGGTTTATTTTAACACATTATGAACACTATAAAAAGCAACATTAAAAAAGAGAAAGAAAAGAAGGCTATTATTTAGCTTTTTAAAGGCAATCTTTCACACAACTTTTTTTTACACTGCCTATCGGTGTGCATGATTCCAGCGAAACAGGATTAACTGCAACAAAAAGGCAAAAATGTATCAAAAGTAAACAATATTCTCTAGGGATTGACGATCCAACATTTTCATTTTTGTGAAAATTATGAAAACAGCAGCTATTTGTTTTCGATTTATCAAATTTATGCCAAAAATTTCTACGTTATTTGTTTATATTTTTCGAAATTGTTACAAATTAAAAAATGTTCGATCGTCAATCCCTAGTAAATGTTACGCTAAAGATACGTACCAAGTTTAACAGTAATCGGTTGGTTCGATACCGAGATATCTTGAATACCGTTTCTAAAAACCTAGTTTTGAGAAAAACGCTTAAGTTTCAGAACGTCATTTTCTATGTGTATCCTTTACTTACTTTTTTTACTTGTATATCGCGGTTCACAGTTCTTACAATTCACAACTAAATTGAATCCAAGTCCTCTGATGTTCGACTCACCAAAAGTAATATTTGAATCACACGATTTACACTTTATGATACTGCTTCAAGTTGTAGACAGTGATACAAATTCAATTGTTCTGTATCAGCAGGATTTATTATTATAAAATAAGTCGTTTTAAAGGTTAGAACCTTTGTATCTTATTTCTAAGACTTCAAACTATTTAAAACAAAAGAAAAAAATCGATTTTTTGAAAATTTCACACTGTCCGCTTAACCTCTTGCGCTGGAATGACGCACGTCGAGAATTTTTTGTTCCAAAATTGTAATATTTCCTCAGTTTCAAGTATATTTAAAACAACATAGGCAAAGCAAACAATAAATTTATTGCTTCTCAGTAATTTCTATCCAGTGATCGTCGTACCGACGAGTTCAAAAAAGAAAGCGACGAATTATTGTACACGGTTTTGGCCACTCGTTACGGTCCGCAATCAGTTGCCAGCGCAAGCGGCTAAAGTGAAAGTTTCAAAAGGACGTGTTTCTAAACGAAAGGCTGCGTCAACGTCGTTTTGCGTGCGTCGTTATCCTCGAGCTAATCCACTAAAAAGACACCATCCGTTTATTTGTTCGTCGATCGAGAAGAGAAAGTAATACCTGGAAAGGGGATCCCTTTTATTGAACGTAGACACTGTCCACGTTACGTGGGGACACCCGCGTATTTATATGCGAGACGTATATCTTCGGCGAAGGATATCTGGCGGAAGAGCTCTTTCATTTTGAACAAATGAAATTTTACTACCATGTGCACGTGTGGTAAGTGAATTCGGCGACGAAACGATCGAACACACACACACACACACACACACACACACACACACACACACACACACACACATATCGTTCGTAAGATAAACGAACGCGGTCCGGTAGGCTAAATATCGAGCTGACAAACCTGATATTGAGTGCAGTTGAAGCAGTGCCAACAGCATTTCTCACCCTCGACGTATTTCTTTGCCTGGCCGACCTCGCAGGGTAGAGAGCACACGCTTTCGGGCGGCTGAGGATGTCCAAGTTTAAATTGGATTTCTGCAAGGAATATGCGAATAGATAGCGAGAGAGGGGAAGGGGGATATATCCCTCGTTCAATTTCACCGAGAAGAAAAAGAAGACGGTACGAGGAAAACGGGGGATTGCGAAACGGCCAATCCCCGTGGCTTACCGGACTTATTCCACTTTAATTCACCGTTAACGTACTCGCCGACCCGCACCCACTTGTACTTGCCGGGCTTGATTTGTTTGAAGTGTATGATGTTGTATCGCGCCGGGCCGTCGCCGTTCTGGTCGAACTCGAACTTGTCGCCGCTCAGACCTTGAACCCGAGGGCGTACGAAATCGTGTCAATGAAGAGCTCTTGCCTTGAACAGCTCGGAGGACGGAGAATGTTAAGTGAAGGGTTAAAGTCCATTCTTCATCTTACCTTTAAAATTCACCTTTCGAAGGTACTGCAACAGCTCCGTACCCTTGTTGGGTTTCATCGTTTCGCAGAGTCCAGGTTTACCGTCGCAGAGGTCCTTGTGCATGTCTCTGGGAAACACGAGTCAATAAGACAAAATGATCGAGATCACGCGTTACGACAGGCAGGCTCGTTCGAAAGAAAAGGGAAAGGATTAGGAAAGATCGAGTTACCGAAAGGCGTGGCCGAAGGCCATGACAGCGTCGGAGACGAATTGCAGCTGATCCTCGAACACCGTGTTCTGTTTCGTCAGGCGCTCTTTCGTCGTGCACGGTCTCTTGTACTTTTGATTGTACGGTGTTACGGATGCGTTCGGGTATCTACATTGAAAGTGGTCTTCCCAGAATTCTAAAATCATTCACGATACACACTGCACTACGATACGTCATCATCTTTCCTTCTGTTGAAAGATTCCGATAAATTCCGATAAATGCGTGAAAAGATCGTGTCATACAATGATTAACCTCTTGCGCTGGCAACTGGTTCACGGACCATAACGTGTGACCAAACCATGTACAGAAATTATTAAGAAATAATAAATTTATTATTTGTTGTTGCCTATATTTAAATATATTTTGTATATATTGTATTTAAATATATTTTATATATATTATATTTAGATATATTTTATATATATTATATTTAAATATATCTTATATATTTAATACAAAATATATTTAAATATATTTTATATATTTAACACAAAGTATATTTAAATATATTTTATATATTTAACACAAAGTATATTTAAATATATTTTATATATTTAACACAAAATATATTTAAATATATTTTATATACTTAATAATAATAATAATAATATACCTAAAACTAAGAAACTGTTGCAACCTTTGGGATACAAAGTTCTCGACGTGCGTGGCACGTCATTCCAGCGCAGGAGGTTAAACAATGAAAAATTTTGCTCGAACGAGGATTGTGTCCACCCGTCATTATTTCATTCTGTTAATCGGCTGAACAAGTTGCAAGTTCTAGCGACGATAGACGGATCACGCATCAGCCTAAAATTCGCAGCTCGCGCGAAGTTAGAATTGGAGAAGTTTGACGAAGACCTCGCGTGTCTCGCTTACCAACGAACCACGGATTCCTCCGGTTGTTCTCGACGGTCAGATTCAGGAAGTATTCCTCGAAACCCTTGACAGGATTGGCTTGAGGTTGGACTGATAGGGTACCTTCCACTTCCGGCTCGTTGCCATTACTAACCAAGCCTCTGGCGCTCCACCCGTCGCTCCCGATCCACGAGAACGCGCCGGTCGCGTTGCAACGTCGAACCGCTCTCATCACACCGGCCACTTCTTGATCCGAGCCGAATATTATGCACCCTTAACAGACAGATGAAAATAATGACAAAGTTGATCGATACACTTCTACGAAATGTCTGCGATATCTTCTGATCTCAGCAGCCTCTCGAAGGATCAAACATGGCCAAACGAAGTCAAACGATCGACAAACTTGCGCATACTACATGGGGGGGGGGGGAGATATTAAACAAAATTTTGAACCCACGTGGTTTCTGATAAATTTTTCGTTACTTTGGGAATTAATTTATTATTTTAGAAATTAAGAAAAACTGAACAAGTTCGAGTACGACGATATTAAGCTCTTTGTATACCTGCATGCTACCTCTCTAACTGAAAATCTTATTCTCAAATCTCTGTCATCACATCACGTATTTTACGTCTTAAGATTAGAGTGACTAGATAAACAAGGAAGAAATACAGGAAGAAATTCTGAACGATGAGATTTCCGCTGTTCCACAATCAAATCTGCGATTAAATCTGATAATATACGATTGAACATCGATATCACGAAGTTATCATTTCCCGATCATCGTAGGATAGAATACCCATCCGCTTTGATCCGATTACTTCAATTCCCAAACGAGTTGATTACAAGTTCTCGAGGCGAGAGGATGGAACCAGGTCACTCGTAGTCCGCGGGTAGATTCTCCGTTCTGGCGATCAGTCCAAAAATTAGCTCGCGGCACAAAGGGGTTTTCCGGTCCAGCTGCTCCATAAATAACAGCAACTCGTTTCGAGTATTCTGCGAAATTCTACCAACAATGGGGGGGGGGGGGAAGATGTTCTTGTTCTTCTATTTTTTCCTTCTTTGTTTCGCGTCGAGTCAAACGAAACCCAACGGAAGAAATATCTTACCTTGGTACGCGGGGAACTGGAATTTAATTTAATGCGATTGCCGTGTATTTCTCTTTCGCCGCCCCTTTTTCGTCTTCGACGCTTCTCAGTATCTATTCATCCGTCCCGCGCGGGGATTAATTAATTTTTCCCCGCTAAAAGAGAGCAAAGCCCATCGGAACGTCGTGAGCTTCGAGAGCCACCTGTCACCTCGTTGCAATATCTACACGCGTAGAATGTTTTCCAGACGTTTCTCTGAGAGAGACGTCGTACGTCCTATGACCGAGGAACGATAAACTCTCACTACTTTCTGAAAACAATTCTCCCAAAACAGAGACACTTGTGCAAGAATGTGACCGATGAAAAATGAAAAATGGCAATCAGCCTTTTATTTATTCAGGCAGCTTCGACTTTGCTACGGCAACCACTTTTTTTTTCGGTCATCAACGCCTCGATAATTTTTTTTTTTCCATATGGGGGTTTAGAGTCGCATCGACTACGATGGTCTTTAGCGACGTGCTGGAATTTTTTCTTTACATCTGGCCGAGTAGTTGGGTTTCCTTTAGGTAGTTGATAATGTTTCTTTGTTGTTTCTGGCAGAGTTAGAGTTTAATCCGTATTTTCAGCATTCATGTGGCAGGTGTTGGGTGGTGATTTATTGGTTGCCGGCGTTGCAGAAAGGTGGTTCTGTTTTGCTTAGGAGGTGTTACGGCAAGCTCGACGGTGAACGTTGGTTGCTGCCCGCTTCGCTCGTCGCTCTCTCGTCGTGCCTTTTACAGCCTCCGGAGAGATGTTTTATGNTAAATACTTTTATTTCTCAACTAATACAAAGTGACTGAATTGAGTGAGTGAATGAGTGACCGACGCGGAATCACTCCTCTGACTGATTTAGTGTAAAATGAAAGTGAATGATTGGACTGCTTGTGACTCCTTGAGTGGTCTACGTGTGCATTTAATCGTCTGTTCGCTACGTGAATCTACGTCGCCTTTAGAATTAGTAGGCGACTTTCTGGAGCCGGCCAAGGTGCCTTGTTTCCTAGACAAGGATTTGTTTATGCCCTACCGAGCCTTTCCACATACTCTCTCTCTAAGGCCAGAGAAAATGTCCTTAGATGAGAGGTATGTTAGCACATCTGGCAATTTTCGGCAGGGCCGAGGCTTTGTAGGAATTGACCTGACTGACGCCTCGGAGGGTTCTGTTTTGCGCCAGAACACTAGTTGATAACGTTTCTTTGTTGTTTCTGGCAGAGTTAGAGTTTAATCCGTATTTCGGTATTTTCTGCACTCATGTGGCAGGTGTTGGGTGGTGATTTATTGGTTGCAGGCGTTGCAGAAAGGTGGTTCTGTTTTGCTTAGGAGGTATTCGTGTGTGATCTTGGAGTGTCCGATTCGAAGTCTAGTCATAGCTATCCTTTCTTTTCTGCTTATATTGTTGTTTGGTATTTTTTGGTTCTATTTGTCCTAGTCCAAATTCTGTTCAATTCTTCTCTTTCAGCTTTGGTCGTTGAAGCTAGTAGGTTTCGGTGTGGGATTCGTTTGTTCGGTCTGTTGTTACTTCTTTGGCTAAGGAGTCGGCTTTCTCGTTTTCTTCTATTCCTTGTTGGTGTGACGAAATCCAGGTGATTATTATTTGTTTATGGTCGTTAGTAAGTTCCTGGTGTATGTTTCCTGAACCATTTCTATGACTTTTGATGTTTGTTATCGCGTTTATCGAAGTCAAGGAATCTGTGTAGATTACCTCGATAATTTCCCATCGTGTGAATCTTGATTTTTAGACTTAGTCATTGAAGGATCATTGACGATCAGTTAGTTTACAACATAGAGACTCTGACGATCCTATCAAACTAGTCCAACTCCGTGGGAAGTAGTCGAGCATTTATTTTTTTGGAATTCTCTCGTTCCCTCGTCACTGTCTTCGCAATAGCGCCGCGCGCTGTTGACACGACACTCGAAAGCAAACTCATCATCATCATCATCGCAGTCGTTGCTTTGCAGAAGCACGATCAAGTTCAACCTCGTTTGCTTTTTCGCCACGCTTCTCAAACTTTCGTGCATTGTACAGACATTGAGTCGGTTCTTTGTTATTAATTTTTTCGTTTGAGTCTTATTTCTCTCCGATGTCGTCCAAGATTATGCATCGCTCGTTTCCTTCATTGGCATTTCATCTTTGATAAATGCAAATTTCGAGGAGGAAACGAGAATCGTGAACGAAACAAGGTCACGGTGTTATAACAGCTGGAAATGTTGATTAGATTTCTAGATGGGAAAACATCTTCACGGGGGTTTTCTCAAGTCAAATTAGCTAAAACGCCGATGTATTTTCTTTCGTGCAAATTGCCCCGTTAATTGTCCTACTTGCGCTCTTCCACGCTCTCGATCTTCCATTTCCTTTCTCACGGTGAGCTGTTTTTTAATGAATTTCCACGTAATCTGGATCCTCGTAAGAACAATCCCGCGAGGAACGTGCACCGTTCCACACAGTCGCGATTCTTCTTTCACACCGACGTGAAGCTCGAAGCTCGGACGAGTTTTAAGGAAAGAACAGCAGACAGAGCCAACCGGATGGAGATTCGAGATTGCTCTTCGATCAGGCTTCATCTAGGTAACTGCAAGAAGATATGTAAGAAGAAGACGAAACAGTATCCTTCGTGAAACAGAACTGGCCAAAGATTATCCTGTCTTTCCTTCTGTTTCTGGAACAAACCGTTGCAACTTCGGACTCTCGTGTCGATGAAAGAACAAACAACAAGGCTGAGGAGAAGCAGAGAGAGAGAGAGAGAGAGAGAGAGAGAGAAAGAGAGTGCTTTGATAGTGAGAAACTTTGGATCATGAGTGCCATTTAAACGTCGTGGAATGCAAATTGATACATTTACTCTTCCTAGTGTTTGTTCTGTGTAGAATGGTGCGATTGATGAAACCAGGATCAAAGGATTGAACGCTTCGAGAGAAATTCTAAATACTAGCTTCAATCTTTCTTGGATTTTTGTTGCAATTTCCTTGGAAATTGTGTGTGTGTTAATATAAACATATTATGGTACATTATATGTATTTCCATCAAATCGAAGGACAAACTTTTCTTTCCACTCAAGGGGAAACTAACTAGAGACTCGTTATTACCACTCGAAACAGGCCACGCAATTTCTTCGACGTTTAAGACGTGAAACGGAGACGTCTTTCAGCGGAGACGCGCGTTTATGAAATTTACCAGCTGAAAATGAACATTCGTTCGTGCAGCTTCGCCACGTATCTCGAGGAAACGTCTATCGAGAAAATTGCGATGGAGATTTACGCCTCGACTGAACCTTGACTTTTTTTTTCTGTTCGCGGTACCGCCGCCGCTTTGACGCCGCGCGAGATAGTAACTGATGACTTTCTCATGGGCCTTTATTTCCAGCGTGCGTGAAAGACTAGAACGAGGATAATATTGCCATGTCGGGTAGGGGCAGACCGAATTTTTAAACATTTTTATGTCACAGTGTTTCAGGCACTCGCTTGCCACATCTGTGAACAGGCAGATATTGAAAACGACGACCCCGTCGATTGTCGCGTTAAAAATTCCATGATAAATTCGTGCGTGACGTACTCTTCCAAACATGCAACTTACGAGATCATCTTTCTCGAGGTTTGCCTTTAAAAAATGATGCACATCATGCACGCAGAATTCGAGCCTTTTTACCTGTGTTTTCGTAACGTAACACGGCGTGCCCAACCTGCTTAGAGGGCCCGCAAATTTTTGGAGCAACAGGGGGGCGTATATGCACTTCTTTAATTCACATTGATAAAATATTCTTAAATATTGCTATACATTTTTTTATAGTAATATTTATTATGTATTTTAGATCTTAGCTATTATTTATTTTATGTTTATTATTTATTGTTTATTTATTTATTATTTATTTGTTGTTTATTTATTTATTATTTATTTATTGTTTATTTATTTATTATTTATTTTATGTTACCCTGTACTTGAACAAGCTGTCACCGTTTCGACTGTGTCTATTTATTATGTATTTTAGATCTTAGCTATTATTTATTTTATGTTTATTATTTATTTATTTATTATTTATTTTATGTTACCCTGTACTTGAACAAGCTATTACTTATTTTATGTTTATTATTTAATTATTATTTATTTATTATTTATTTTGTGTTATCCTGTACTTGAACAAGTTGTCACCGTTTCGACTGTGTTTCTGTCTTCAGAAAAAAACCTTTTGAGAAAGCCTTGGAAAAAAAAAGCGTTTAATGTTTTCCGTGAGTTTGTTCGAAAGTGGGAGTGCGCAGCGTGGCTCGTGAAAGTATTCGAGTGTTTTGAGATGTCTGGCCAAGGTACCTGGTGGAGCCAACGTTTTCCACAGTTACTACGCGAGCGTCTAGAGCTTTTGCACGAGCTTCGGCGGCTCTCCAGTTTCTCTAGAAGCTCAGGGAAATTACAACAGCTTGCTATTGCTAGGAGAGAAGTTCAAACGAAACAAACACAAAAGTAATATCGTGAAAAGAGAAACTCAGAGTTAGAATCTGGCGAAAAATCTTCTGATCTTCGAACGTCTCTTCGAGACGTATGCACGTGATTGCTTCCCGACAATTCCACCTCTGCACGCTTGAACGTTTGGGAAACTTTGTTCGATTTTTCGATACGTCGAACTTCTCTTTTAACATTGTTCACGGAGCACATTCGTTGCACGGAGCAAACCGTAAATGCATAAATTTCATTCAAATCGTAATTTTAAAAAACGCATAATCATAAATCTTAAAAGTTGAGAAAGACGGGTGTAGTATTTCATAGACTATTAGTATTCATATTTGGGCATGGAAATTTATCGCGCAACGTCATTGCAAATTATAGCCGATACTAAAAATAACTTATCTTGCACTCGTCTCGTTAACAAATCGCTCGTTGAAGTAGAGAAGGTTCTCGACAATTTCTATTGGCTCTAAGATTTAGTTTTAAATTGACTCGCGACGCTCGTTTCCGCTTTGCAAAGGGGAGAAACAAACGCGGGGAGATCCGATTCCTGCCGGAAGTTACAAGTCGATGAAATTTCAAGGATTCGCGTTTTATCCCCGGGGAAAGTATCCGATCGTCCTACTTCCCTTCAATTTTGATGACGAAACAGGAGCCGAAACAGTTACGATAAGAATCTCTGCCAAAAAGACTCGCTCCTTTATTTCTTTTATTTCACCGGGAGAGGCATCTTTGTCTCGCGTTTATTCTTTCGGTTGAAATTTCACGTCGATCGATCCTTCTCCCTTCTTTCGATCCCTTTTCGTTGGAACTTTATCAAAATCGTTCGATTGAAATTTTTTTTCTCTTTTGTTTGAAAAAATAAAGTTTCGAATTGTTTTTAATGAAAATGTCGGACACTTGTCACTAGGATATTTATTTTAAATAAAAATGTAGGATATAGAGGGATTTTTGACACTTAGGTCAAAATGACCATTTGAATATTTTTGTTCAACAGATGTACACTTTTTAGATGATGAAATTGTAAAAATATTTGGAATGATTCTTAATAAGTAATATTATCTATTATTACGAAGTATTATAAAGATACAAATAATTATTGTTGTATGAATAATTACTATTTCTAAGTATTACAAAGATTTTCTGTTTCTTTCCGATGGAAATTTCATGCTTCACTTATTGATAGTATTAGTGTTAAGCTAAGCATCGGTCGCTTGATAAAACTTGCGACAAAAATAAGATTCCTACGCGCGTTTAATTTTGGAAGGACGTGCATTTATGCCATTTTTTTCAAACGGGCGTTCGATTTTCTCGAATGATACGAGCTATTCGCGTGCTGGACGACATGCGACCGGAGAATCGATAGCTACGTATATTTGGAGACGCGAGAGATTTTCAATTTACGATCCGCCGCTATCGAGTTGACCGTTGCCAGTAAAAATCACGGGGTTCCGAAATTGTTTGTCGTTGGATCTTTTAATCTGTTTTCGCGATTTACTTTCGCTGTGTACTCGGAGATAAGCGTTTCTTCCATTTTATCTCGCCCTGGTCACGCTTCTCCCCCCCCCCGGGTGTTTTAACGCTACGAAATCGTTGCGAATGAAAATCCGATTTTTACAACCTTCATGCTTCTTTCTCTTGCGTTTTTCTATCTCGTTCGCGGGGATAAATCAAATATTTTTCACCCGATAGACGTACCAATCCACACACGTATACAGTTGTTTGCAAACTAATGTTAAAAATAGCTTACCTCGTGCTCTCGGTTTAGTCAGCAATTTCAACACGATATTGTCGTAAGCGGTCTCCTCGGCAACGCCGGAATCCTTCACCAATTTCTCCTTAATCGCGATGCATATGTTGTTCTTTCCTAGCAGCTCCTCCAGCTCCTCGAACGCCTGCAATGAAAAAACGAAGGCAGCGCCGTCGCGATCAAAATCGAATTTCTCGTTTTTTCAAAAAACTTTCCACTCCCTTTGTTTCTTATTAGTTTGCCTTGCGATTGGTCTTAGGCAGAAGCTTTGAAACGAGGAGACGAAACGGAAAGACAGAGAGAGAAAGAGAGAGAATAAAGTTTCATTTCAAAGGGACGACAATGCGCAGCTGAGCGAATCAGCGACTTTTAATGGAAAAAAAAAAAAAAAAAAAAAAAAAAATAAACGCGACGTCAAAAAAGTTGATATCAAGATCGAGTCTCAATCTTTATACCCAGAGTTCATTTCTCCAACGATCCCTTCGACACGCGAGGAAAGAGAGAAACAAACTCGAGAGAGTTAAAAGAAAAAAAAAAAAAGAGAGAGTTAAAAGAAAAAAAAAAAAGAACGCGAGAGAGTGCAAAAAGATGGATAGCCTCGTGTAACGAAGATCTAACTTCGCCTGATCGATTTCGAATCCATTCCCAGAGGGAGGATAGGGAAGGGGGTGGAAAAGAGGAAGAGGGAAGTAGTCGCGCCGCCGCACGGTCGCTCGTTATCGATTTCCGTTTTACTGGTAAACTTCGCCATCTCCGCGTCCTTCCCGCGTCCATCGATCCGCCATTACACGTGTCTGATGTTGATCTCTCGACAGATTGCCACGATCCGATGATTCGACCCGGTGGAAATAAATTACGCGTTAGCGCCCGGCCCCGGTTAATATCGGCTCTTAGACGTCAAACACAGCCGCGCGCGTCCATCCCCCCTCCCCCCCCCTGAGATTAATTTCTCTGTCGTCGTTTCGTTCAAACAACAGTTATAAATTTGACGTTACGTTGCCGATGTGCCGGCAACGTGTCCAACGTTTAATTACACACGCAGAGATAAAACCGGGATATACTGATTCTCGCGAAGATTTTTACCGGTTCCCCGTGTGTACGATCGTCGTATGTGTATTCATCGTGTTGTACTACTTAGTCTGTTAGTCCGGCGACATAAATCGTGCGATGTTATAGTACGCCGCGACATCGCGAGTCGGAATTATTTTGAGAGGATCGAAAGGAGCACTAACGATCGATTGTTCTTTATTTTCACTTTTCGTCATGGAGTAGGGTAGAATAATTAAAACAGTTGGAGCAGTTAAAAAACAGTTGGTTTAATTTGGTGAGATAGAATAGTTGTTTAATTAGTTATAGAATAAATGTATTCTAGTCTGGGATAAATATAATTAAATATAGTTAAATTATAGTAAATAAATAAAATAGTAAATGAATGAATAAGTAAATAAAATTATAAATAATATAATTAAACAGTAAATATATAACTATTTAATTAGTGGAATTTATGTAGAATTCATATAACATTAGTAGAACATAGAATTTATATAGTTAGTTAATTAATAGAACAGAATAGTTGGAATAGAATAGAACAGATAGAACGATTAGTCGATTAGTAGAAGAGAATAGTTATTTAATTAGTAAAATAAAAATATCTTATTTTAATAGAATAAATATAATTAAATATTAATTAAATATATAACCATTAAATTAAATACTAATTAAACATATAACATTTAATTAGCATTTATTTAATAGAATTTATATAGTTTATGTAGAATTCATATAAAATTAGTAGAATATAGAATTTATATAGTTAGTTAATTAATAGAACAGAATAGTTGGAATAGAATAGAATATATAGAATGATTAGTTGATTAGTAGAAGAGAATAGTTATTTAATTAGTAGACTAAATATACTAATTTTAATAGAATAAATATAATTAAATACTAATTAAATATATAACCATTAGCTATATAATATATAACCAATAGTTATTTAATTAGTAGAATAAATATACTAATTTTAATAGAATAAATATAATTAAATACTATTTAAATATATAACTATTTAATTAGCATTTATTTAATAGAATTTAGTTTATGTAGAATTCATATAAAATTAGTAGAACAGAGAATTTACATAGTTAGTTAATTAGCAGAATGAAATAGTTGATACGGAATTACCATCCACGAGAACGTTTGCGTCAGAACATTTCCCTTGTGCAGTTTCATCGGGCGAACGCTCGTAACTGAAAAATTATGTACACGTAATGTGTCTAATCACCGACTCGAGCACCGAAGTAGCGTAGCCAGATGATTCGTCCGCCAGCGATTGGTACGTTACTCGCGCGAGTGTTGTATTTTTTCCCTCCCGGAATAACGGGGACGCATTTTCGCGAGAATTCGCCGGCAATAAATGGGAGGGGAGATAAATGGGAGGAATAAACACGTGGAACGGGTAATTTACGGGCGATCATTTTTCTCTCGCCGGTCGAATCAGCCTCTAACGATAATGATAATGCACGCGCGGCGCCACGGCCACGCGCGGATAAGCGTTGTATCGGAATAAAGCGTCGCAGCGCGAAGGCTAGGGAGGAGGAAAAAAGAAAAAAAAGAAAAAAAAAAAAAAAGAAAAAAAGGAGAAAAAGAAGTGAAGAAACGAGGAAAGACGCCGCGTTTTTTCCATGCGTTGCTCAGCGGAAGCAATTCGAGCGTTGGCAGCCACGGGGAGCGGAGAAATCACCGGAGGTCATCGGTTAGAAGATTCAAAAGAAAATTGTCAGGCCAACGTCAACGCCGATTTACGCCCTCTATCTTATCATTTTCTTCTTCGCGAGAACGTAACGGCATTTTTTTCTTTTTCTCGGCGATTCTCTTAAATCACGAAACGAGAGCGAGAGAACGGGGAGGTAGGGAATTTCGATAATTTCTACTCGCTCGGAGCGATTTAGAACGATATTATGCGCGGTTAAGGGAACCGGAGATTAATGAGAGACGTTATTGCGGAAACGTGACTTGCCGAAGTTTCTTCTTTTTCTTTTTTTTTTTTTTTTTTTTTTTCGGAAAGTCTTAATGCAACACGTGGGGCCGCGAGGCATTTGCATTTTCCTGTTGTTTCTCACGCGAAAATGTTAAATCCGGGAAACTAATATCGGAGACAAACGCTGCAGTCGCGGGTTAATTTGGTTTTAACGATGCGCGGAAAATGAAACACAAAAAACAATCAAAGGAAATGCACGAACCTTCGGGAAAAGGGAGTGTGTTTGACGATGAATGGACGTTCGTGGAGTGAAATTGAAATTTTTAATAAATAACTCGTTGTCTCGAGGAATGAGAATGAATCGAGGCTCTGAGATCTTACTTATCAAAATTGGAATAATTGAAGAATTTCACTGTTTCATTATTCGAATAATTTTAACCACGAATGTTCACGGTGTCTCGTTTTAGAGAGATTTTTTTCTCATACGAAGCACATAGAAAATAAAATTTTAGACTAACATCTTGAAAGTAGTCTTCGTATTGCCACTATCTGTATCAGATCAGATACTGATGAACTAGTATCTAAAAAGGTATCTTTAATTAATATAAATATATTAATATTAATATAAATATATTAATTAAAGTATCGTTTCATTGTAAAAATTGTTTTAATATTCTCATAAATAGTATAAATTACGTTGAACTGGTAAAAAAATATGTGCGGCCCAGAACAAACTTTTTGTTGGCCAATGAGGCCTAGAAGACCTAAAATATTGGATACCCATGCTCTAAAAAGAAAAAAGATAAGTTACGTGTTTTTTTTTTTTTTCGGTAAATGGTACCTGATATTTCAGAAAAAAACGAGGAAAGAAACGTAATTGTTGTTCACGGCAATAATATTTAGTGCTTTTGATGTCAGCTAAATCTTCTGTTCTTTCACATCGACAGCGAACAGAGTTTGCGTACAGAATGTAACGCGTGATCTTAAACCGTTTAGAAGAAAATGAGAAAATCGTTCGAACTGATATCACTGTGCGTGTGTGTACGACGGATGAAGGACGTGCATGTGTCATTGCTGAATCAATGGCAACATCTGGGTCAATGGCGCTCCCCTCCCCCCTCCCCCCCTGTTGGTCACACACCTGTCCATTGTTCCGTAGCGGTGATGTACGTGACGAGTCGCGATAAATTTGCGAGCAAAGCCGACAGTACGCGCTGCAGTTTGCTCGCGAAACTGCTGCAAGCTGGTCTCTCCGAAAAGAGAGAGAATCGAGAGGCCACGGGCAACGCAGCGCGTCCGCGAAGGGGAAATTACTATACGTACGTACAAATTACAAATCTGGCCGAGCGCGAGCACGCTTCGGGAGATTTTATTTGAAAAACAAATCAAATTCACGTATGCAGCCACGTGAAACAATCTGTCGCGATCGATCGTGATCTCGCTGGTGAACACGCAACCGGTTATCGCGGGGGCGGGATCGCGCTCTGTACGTTCACGGCCCTTCCCCCGTTGTTTTCAATCGGTATATCGATCGTCCGTTCGAGCTTTGGATCGCGCGAGAATTCCATTTTCACCAGTCGGCACGTGCAGTGGCAATTTCGCGCCATTCGGGACAGTCTGGTTATTACAGACGCTGAAGGGGAGAGAAGAAAAAAAAAAAAAAAGAACGAGAAATGGCTCACCGAGACAAGCACCGATCTTGTCGAATATTTATCAACTCATCGCGTTGACCGTGAAATTTTTATAAGACAGCCGCGCTCGTCGCCACCAGAGCGTCGTTTAATTTTAATTTCCTCTCTCCTCCTCCACGGCGCGATACTCGATAAATACAACGAGTTTATATTCATCTGGACGTAAGATCGGGCTTTCGCGCGACACGTGAATGGTAATTAGAACACCCTCGTGATACCACGGTCATTAATCTTTTTTTTCTTTTCTCCACCCTCACTCCAACACGGTAGCACTTACCATTGGCGGTATCGAGATTTCAGGGCTTAGATAGACCCACATTGTTGACTTGCAGCAAAGTACGACCGCGATAAGAGACGTTGAAGCCTTTTTCGATCTTAACGCGTTTTTTGAATTAATATTTAATTTGAAATTAAAGTCGACGGTTTTTCGAAGCCTTGGACCTTCAAGATCAACGTATCCCGAGCTCAACCTTCGGCTTCGGATTGCGGGTCTCGGATATGCTTTCAACTTTCTCTTAGTTTCTCCAGTGGTATTGGAAATTCCAAGCTTTGTAGTCTCGATTGTACTCGAGGCTGAAGTTGTTCGATTAATTGTTATAGTAAATTTAAGATGTCAACTATCCTTACGGAAGTTGGTTATTTGAACACCAACGATTAAAACGTGAAATTTTCATCGGAGGTGCTAAAGTAAAGAAAAGAAACATAGAAAATTTGGTAATACAATAAAGTACACAAGCTTTTATTTATACATCTTAGGAAAAATCATTTAAATCTCTAAAAACACACTGTTTCACATCTGTAAAATATAAAAAAAAAAATTATAAATTGGTCATTTTAATGGTAGATTAATTTCCAATTACATTTAATTTCAAAGCTATCAAAATTGAAAACAAAAAAAAATATGTGGCTCCGGTATCGTTCGAATTATTAATCTCCTTTTTTTTTTTTTTTTTTTAAATCATTGAAATTGTCAAAAGCGTGTATTTTTCGTGCGAAACGATAGAATTTCTGCCAGAAATTACAAATTCCGTTCATTCGAAAAACAAAATTCAAAAAAAAAAAAGAAATAAATTTTTACAATTTCGACGTTACAGAAATTTTTACGATTTTAATATTATTTATTATACAGAAATTATTTACGCCACAACGAGCGCTGAAATTGCGGCGGGGAGGAACAAACGAATGCATCGATAGACGAGGCAAGGCACCGGCAAAGTTTGTCGTCTACTCGAATGTGTACAACAGTGTTTTCTTGCATGCGCAGAAAAATGCGTCCGCGTCCCGTGTTCGGTGGCGTGATGGCAATATGGGCCACGCAAGGTCGGTTGTTACGTAGCCAGCGTATTTCGAGAAGAACCTAATTAAGCGTGCTCCCGTTTTCTCCGCCGTTTTTCCCTCTGTTCGCGCCGGGATCGCAAAAAAATGTCGGATCGACGACGTGCACGCGACTTGACGTGCCCCGGTGACGAAGTATTTAACTAGCAAACCGGCGCAAACTGTGCGCAACGAAATCTCCGGCTGCTCGGTACCACTTTAATCGCGTTCGTCCATTGGGTCCGCGGTTCGCCACCAACAAGAATTCGCTCGGCATTCCGCCGGTTTCTCCAACGCGTTCGAACGCTGTATCGATCTGACTGGTCGTAACGAGTCGCGCTGTTCATTACCTCTGTCAATTAGTCCGCGTTTTGTACAATAGTTTCGAATTCGCCGATTCGATCTAGAGCTGGTTGGCGCACTTTTGTCTCATTTGTTTCGAGATCGTTTTAGTCAGCCGAGGCAGACATTTATTTCGAATGATAATTTGTAGGTAAATTGAAGCTGAATGTTCTTTGGTAAATAGTGGAGGATATGTGGTTGATTGAATGAAATTCGAAGCCAGGCAAATAAGAAATCTCATTGTTCGAGAGAGTAATATTTGTTTGGAAATTTGAGTTTAAAATAACATTCAAAGTAAATATCAATGAAGTTAAAATACTTGAGTGAAAAAAAAAAAAAAAAAAACGAGTGATCAATGAAGATCAAAATAATTTATTAGTGTGTATTATTACCGCAGAAATTTGTCTTAGTTTCTAATAAATACGACTCATTCCTCAAACGTTTGGTCCGTTAATGAACAAAAGTTGCAAATGAGAATATCTCTGAGAGTCTCTCTCTGTCGATGACGAGTAATACGCCGGGAACGGAGTATTATATTTTACAAATACCTGTTTTATTAACATCTAAATTTCTCCTATCGTCATTAAAAAATCGAGCGATATCCACTTCAACTTGTGTGTTTGACACAACTGTGCCGTAGTCGCAGAAATGGTGAACATAAACATCGTGAGAAAGCAGTTATTTCTATCGAAATCAAACCACAAATAAGAATCCTGGCGAATAGTGAATAAATTTATTTCACGAAATAACAAATAAATCGTTTAATCGGAAACAAATTAACTTCATTTTCACGTGACACACTTAGTGACAGATTATTTCTGAAACAACTTTAAAAAGCAATTTAAAAATAATGTCGCTTGAAAAGTTTTTCAAAAAACAGCGTTGTTAGAGATTGTCTCGAAGATAATTACAGCAGATACTCAGTTCGATACGTAGAAAATGGAAAGATTTCAATTTCGATAATTACGTGGTTGTATCAAGAGAGCAGATAAGCTCTTTTCCTTTCCTTTTCTTTTTCTCTCTTTTTCTTAATAAAATTTTCCATAGACTTTCTTCAAACTTTAGAGAATACGTGTTGTAGACGCGTTGTACGCTACGGGTATCACATGTTTGACGTAATATCACGCGGGTTGGCACGTCCTATGTATCGAATGTAACTTCCAGTCAACTCTATCCTCCAAGGAAATTTCATCCTGCTGTTCTTTCTTCCGCTTGCAAAATATACGTGCCGGACGTATTTCATTTTCTCTCGTCAGGCGGAGGAGATCTTCCTTGCCCACCGAGAAGAGATTGCGGCGGATTTATTTCGAAATCGGTGTTTATCACCGTTATTACTCTCACTTTTTCCTGAATTGCCCTGATTACTTAGCGGCCGGAGCGCCGTTATTATTTCTTGTTGCGTCTAATCTCTCGCGCGCGTACATCTCCTCCTAAGTGTTGCTCTCCGTTGTTCTCCCGTCGCTTTTTGCTATCCCATTGAATGACGGCGCCGCACTTTTTTTTCCGCCCCTCCTCCACCGCTGTTAAAAAAAGGCCAGCGATATTAATTATCCGTGGGATTCGATGTTAAACGTTGTTGTGTTCATTAACGTTGATATCGGAACGTGCGTATCGCGCGGAATTCATCTGCTAATGTACACCTAGAACGTGAAATACCGTTTATTTACGTGCATGCGCGCGCGAGTAATTTACACTGCACTCGTCCGTTAATTTCGTTGTCGTGACGCTCTAATGAGATGTTGAGTCGATTCACTTTGCACGCGGCGCGTGTCGTTTCGTTTCGCGATCGTATTATCAACGAACGGACTGTTCAAGATTCCGCGAGCGATACGGTTATTGTTCATTTGTTTCCTCCCCTTTCTTCGCGAATTAATCTCCAAATTATGCTATCTCACGCGAGGGAAGGAAAAAAGAGAATTCAATTAATTAATTTAATTAATTTGAGGAGAAAATTGTCAATAATTATTAACTGGTATTCTGGTAACTTTGTAAAAGAGAATCATACAAGACGATCTAATTGGTCTCATTTCGAAGACCGTGACACTTTAAAAGTAGTCGAGATCGCTTTTTCCCTTTCGTTTTAAAAATTACCTTTACCTCGAAAAGTGTGTGGAAATCATCATTTTAAAGGCTACAGTCTTCCCTTTTACGATCCCCCCCACTCCCAATCATTTTATCGAACGCTGAATATCGGAGTTAGGCAAAAAGAAATTCAAGAAACCCTAACATTTCGTCATCGAATCTCAATTTTCCAAGTTCAATAAGAAGAAGAATCAATTTTCAAGATTATGGACTTGGTCACTGAAAAAAAGAAAAATTTTTTTAGTGTTTTTGCAGTTTCCCCTGGCACGCGACGTAGAATCATCTTCGAAAAGAACGAACTCGACTGTCAAATTAGAGGCAACTTCAGGCTTTCAAATTACACGACGATTTTTTTTACGAAATTGTAACGATAATTTTTCATCGTCACTGTTAATATTAATATTAAAAAAAAAATATATAATTATTGTCACGCGGTTAGGAATAATTCAGCCGTTCCCCATGGTTTTTATTACTCTCGATTAGCGGTGGTGACGACAAGCATAGGAAGTCGCGAAACTGACACCGGAAGGTAGGATAGACTTATCGAAAAAAAAAAAAAAAAAAAAACGAATATGTTAGAAAGTTACGGCTGTTTAAACAGGCGACCGAGAGAGGAAGAACCCTGACGACCAGCATGCTTCCCCGCGGAGTTATTTGATTACGCGAATGCCAGGCAAATGAGATACATTGTAGTTCGTGGCCTGGCGCGAAATATTCCGTGAATTGTGGTCGAGTGGTTGTCACGTTCCCCAGTTGAGAAATTAGAATATAGTTTTCCTGGATTTAATCGTGAATTAACGCGACCGGTCTAACTTTTGTCTGTTCAAACATCTTCCCGTTGTTTTTTTTCTTTTTTTATTTAAATGTAATCTCGTTTTTTTTCAGTTTTCGATAATACAGCGACAAATATTGAGAGAAATTAACGAAACAAAAATAGAAAATAGAAATACGCAGCGAGAGTTTGTTGTTCGAAAAGTTGGGATCGGTGACAATTTTATTTTTAACCGAGTGAAATTCGTACTTTTGGTTGATGATTAAGAGCAATAAATATTGAGAGAAATTAACGAAAAAAAAAAAAGAGAAGAAAGGAATACGCAGCGAGAGTTTATGGTTCGAAAAGTTAGGATCGGTGACAATTTTATTTTTAACCGCGCGAAGTTCGTACTTTCGGCTGGTGATTAAAAGCAACAAATATTGAGAGAAATTAACGAAAAAAAAAGAGAAAAAAGGAATACGCAGCGAGAGTTTATGGTTCGAAAAGTTAGGATCGGTGACAATTTTATTTTTAACCGCGCGAAGTTCGTACTTTCGGCTGGTGATTGAAAGCAGCAAATATTGAGAGAAATTAACGAAAAAAAAGAGAAAAAAGGAATACGCAGCGAGAGTTTATGATTCGAAAAGTTAGGATCGGTGACAATTTTATTTTTAACCGCGTGAAGTTCGTACTTTCGGCTGGTGATTAAGAGCGACAAATATCTGAAATTTATTCGACGAGAAAATAAAAAAATAAAAAAAATAAATAAATAAAAAAGCCTCAGTTTGTGTTGCAATTACCATAGGATATTGGAGATTCGTTTATTTAAAAATTACGGCATACGCGCACGATAGAATCCGTCGTGCATGGTGGTTGAATGGGAATTTTCTGGGATGGATAGTCGCAGTTTGCAGTGATCGCATTGTCGGCTAAATGCATTGTTTCGGAACTCTTGTCCGCCCGGAATCGATCAGCTGTCGGTTTCGAATATCGCGCGAACCGAGATTCGCATTTTTCACGCGTGCGTTCACATCGCCGCGACACGTCCCAGTTAATTCACTCTTCTCCGGTTTAGTTACGCATAAATTCGATAATTATCTCCATGCCGTAATTCGCGGATCGGTCGATGAACGAAACAATCTGCGTTAAAACTAAATGGACAATTTCGTTCGACGTGTGGATATTTTACGGTGAAGTGAGAACGAAACGAACGATATCATTTAACCGTCTAACGAAAATTACCCCATTACCTCGTTCGTAGAAATCGTACGAACTATCGCTGTAATTTGAAACGAAAGTGATCCATTTGCTCGAGTGAAAATGACTTGACGCTGGTGCTACTTAAGGCGGCTGAAGCATAGAATTTCCATTAGAGGCGTTAAAGTCCAAAGAAAGTGAGAGAATAGAAAAACATTGTGGTACAACGGAGAATACGCTTTATACACTCTGCGGGAAATCATTTGAATAATTCCCACTCTGTTCATTCTTTCCCGCCACTTTCCCTGTCTTCCTTTAACTTCAGATCTCTTCACTTGCTTAGTAGGGAAATAAACAGAGTGGGTGAAAAAGAGAGAGAGAGAGAGAGAGAGAGAGTGGAGCGCATGCGCAGAAATTTCAATGTAGTAGGAGGGGATCGATGCAATGGAGGGGATAGCGCTAGAAAAAAGAGGTAAGCGGGCCGCCAGTTAGCCACCACCTCTGTTTTAAAATATCTGTGTATAAAGCTCGCAGACAGAGACCATTTAAAAAAATTCGAAACTATACGTCCGATAAATTTCAGTCTCAAGTGCGACGAGATCTTCCGCACCATAGGATTGCCATGTCATGGACATAAATTTTGGGTTTGTATCCGAAGTATTGTGCAAGCAATCATGGATCGAGTGTCGTTGGCACGTTATTTTACATCTATGAAATTTCCAACAAAAATGATAGATCGACCATTTCGATCTCGGTGATTTTGGGCTAGTTAAAAAATCCGAGTTGATCCGTTTCTGGCGGAGAGTGACGTACCTTTATCCCGTAGTTGCTCTCCTCGTATATGATGGACACGTAACTCCATCCTATGTCCAGCACGATGTCCACCATTGCTTTCACTTGATAGTGATCGCTCGGAATGGTGCGCGTGAAATACTCGAAGCGTTGTTTGTTGGATAGTTCCGGGCTGGTAGAGAAGAAAGAGACCTGCAAGAAATTGGGAATTACTTCTCTGGTAATCTCGAAACGCTACCGCATACTAAATTATAAAATTATTATTTTTATATAGTAAAAGTAATTATTTTTAACACTCTTGACAAATGCAAAGTTATTTTATTTGGTCTTTATTAATTACTAGTTTAGAAACTTTTACTATATTTATAAAAAGTATTTGTATATTTATCTTGACATATAAATACGTTAACGTATATAATTATCTTAATTAATGGAACAAAAATCGCAAATAAAATATTCATCACCCTCTTTAACATTCATTGCCCCAAATGCATGAATTTACTGAACATTAAACATTTATACCTCAGTATGAGATAGAAAGATGAAAAGAGTGTCGAAATAATCTATAAAATACAAATGTCAGAATACAAATTGAATGCGAATACACTAAAAAAAAAAAAAAGACAATCACAAAAACATTGAAACTCTTCGAGCCGAAATTTTTAATTCGGGACATCACGATACCGAAACTTGTCACACGACATTATGCCATATAATTCGGTCACGCGTCGAAATTCTTATTTAAAAAAAAAAAAATAATGCTACCCGTAATTTATCCTGTTTTCCCCTACTGAAATTTTATGGCATTTTGACAGATTGTGCGTGTCTAAAAAAAAAAATTACGTAACTTTCCTGTTTAGTCTCGTTTCGTTGCCAATTATCGCAGAGAATAATAAAGTCCCGTTAGATCTCTTTCGAACAGTATCGAGGACGTTTGGTAATCGAATTTTGGCAAACGATAATACATTTGGGAACGAGGTCTGTTTACAGCGGCCATTTCACGCTCGCTGATGTACGGTAAACTCGCAGGATTTTCGACGTGTCGAAATTCGTTGTTCCAAATGAAAGCGTCGGACCTTTAAAACCCGCCTCGTATAATCCACAAGTATCCAATAAACTGCCTGATAGGCCAATCGTCGCGCGAGTTTGTTTGCCGTTTGACTGCCGTCGCTGAATTAGTCATGTAATTGCAATTCGCTCGCGGCATGGTTATTGGTTTTCGTTCTTCCCGTCGCTGCTACTTTCGTTGCTCGTTGCGATCTCACGCCTGGCTAAGCCTTCTCACCATCCTTTTGCACTTGCGATACTTTCTTTTTTTTTTCTTCAAATACAAACGACCTTAAACTCTAAATGATTTCGCGATTGAACGATCAACCGCTTGCGCTGGCAACTGATTGCGGACCGTAACGAGTGACCAAAACCGTATGGAATAATTCGTTCATTTCGAACTCGTTCGGTACAATATCACCGGATAGAAATTATTGAGAAGTAATAATAAATTTATTATTTGTTTCGCCTGGGTTGATACTTATACTCAAAACTGAGAAAATATTGCTACGCACACTAAATTACGCTTTTTTTTTTTTTTCAAATGATATCCTCGTTTCTCTTCCCCTCTCTTCCCCCTATTAATTGGCTCTCGTTGATGATACGAGTTACGCGTGCAAATTCGCCGTTCTTTTGGCGTTCAGCTCGAATGGAATTAGCTCTCTCGCCTTGCATGCCCGGGACAAATGTTCGACAAATGTAATTGCGCGTCGCTGGCGACTTGTTACTTAAAGCAAGACAACTTACGGGCATTAATCCCTGACAAGTTGACGCGTACCCTGCATTTTTGAAACGAAAACGCGTTGCATCATCCGCGCTGTCTATCTTCTTTATCTTCCCTGCGCGAGCAGCGGAGGATCGCGCAATTTTCCCGCGTCTCTGAGCAATTTGCAAATATCTGCAGAGCGTATGCGAACACCGCGCACGCCTGTGCAGCTGCATATTTACGCGTAATATAATATCAGCTACTCCCGTTGTTACAGCGTTGAACGCCAACAACGCCGGTATCAGTATAACGCTCGATGAATTTAATCAGGGCGTAAAACGCAGCCCGTTGAAATTATCAAGGGGTACGCGTTTACTCGTTGCTCGAGGATCAACGAATAATTTTCGTTGGGGTGATCGCCGACCGAGGCCAAACTGAACTTTCACGTCGGAACGAAAGTGCTGTACGAGCGGGATAACCATGAGGATTTCCTTGGGGAATTTCGTTGAAGGGTGTTGGAAGTTGCCCCGAAGTATTCTGGTATGGGCGGCAAACTGCGGGTAAACTCTTAGTGGCAAGCAGTTCTTATCGTAAATTTTCAATTATTCAGTCGAGTATTAATAATGATAACCGTTCGTGATGGAGTTATCGGTAATTCAGAAGCCTGGCTTATCGATTTGCGAAAGATCGTCCGTCGTACGAAAATTGCGAATTGCAAGAGTATCCCGTTGACGCGATTTTAAAACTTGCAATTTGCACGAAAACCTCTCTCTCCCTCTCTCTTTCTCCCTTTGGATTATGTATTTATATTTGAATTAAAACTTAATCCCTCTTGTCTCACTCGGGTCAGTTTGTTAAACGGATACTGCAAATTTTCTTTTAACGAATTTGCGACGCTAAAACTTTCTCTTATGCAATATTTTCTACGTTTCACGTCGTCGACGAATATAGAATCTTTAGTATCTTAATTTTAACTCCTTGCTGAATGATTGATTCGTCTCATTGTCAGATGAATAAGGACGATTCATACGATAGCATCGTTGATATTAACAATACCGTAAATGGTTTCTCTCTTTTGTTTCGACCTTTGTGATGAATGGATGGGTTTTGATTATTCCGACCTTTCTACGATTCCAGAAGAAAAGCCAGGCAATAAAGAATCCGGTCTTAATTATCATCCACGTTTCAACCCACGTTTCTCAAAAGTTGCGTGAAACGTATAAATGTCAATTAGCCTCTTTACGTTGAAAATGATCAACCCCCGCAACGGGGGTGAAAACGACTTGATCCGTCATTCGACATGTTGCAAATTCTCCACCGTTCCGTTTTTTTACGACGACGTTTTACGTCTTGCTGTTAGTTAGAAGGTAAATAGATTAAGAGTAGCCACGCGAGGTATAAAACCGACTTAATTAAAATCGGTTTCTCTTTGGTAACTTTTAACTTCGCGATCGTGGAAGTTCCCGCGGAAGTACGGGCGGATGATCTGATTAAGAAGTTAATTTACGAAACTTCGATTCCATTGTTCTCGTGAAATTCTCAATTTTCATGCAATTGCCAACTCTTTTCACTGTCGGTTGCTGTAGTATCGGAACTTGATCGCCGGGGTTAAATTCACTTTGGCCGTAAGATTAGTTTCATTACAAGAAGCCAGGTAGTGGAAGAAACCCCGTTTCGGTGTGGTGGAAAAGTCGGAAGTCATAGTTTAGTCGCATAAATCACCGCGATACTACAATGCACACACATTTTATACGACATTATACACTTCCTGCATTGTCTCTCTTCCTTATCTCTCTTATCATTGAATCCACCGCAATTCTCATTCACACAAATTCGAACGAACAACAGCGTCGTGAACTTCATTTCCTAATTTCATTTCATTTCATTTCGCATTTTTTCGCATTCATTTCCCAACTTTTTCATATCTCCACGTTTCTTTCTTTTAAACAAAAATTTCCCCTTTCCCCTCCCAAAATGATGAACATGATTCCATAATTTAACCGGCCTGCACCGGTCTCCCGCGTGACGATTTTTTTTCGGTCGAGCGATTCCTGATGGTCATACGACACTTTTCGCGAGCAGTAACGAAGGAACGCGCTCGAGCGAGTCTCCGGCGTAGGATTTTCGTTCGCATGTGGCCGGTTCACGGTATTGCGCCCGTGGTAGATGAGTTTATGTAGCGAGAAACGAGTCTGCGCTTATCTCCTGTTGCGCTGCTACCAGCTCGGATTCTCTCTCCGCAACGTTGCACGCCATTTTATCCGAGGCGCGGCGTTTCGCTTTTTTTTTTTTTTTTTTTCTTTTGCGTTTCACCATCTGGTAAATCCGATATGGACCGATGGACCGAACATATTTATCAACTTTCTTCAGGCAACCGATTTCTCTTCGTAATGATTCGGTCTCTCTCTACTACTCTTTTAAACGTTCTGATTATTTCCGATGATCTCCAGGTTAAAGAGGGAAAAAAAAAAAAAAAAAGAAAAAATTGTGGAACACGGAACAATTTAATCTTCAGTTCGCATTTATTTCAAAGGCTTTCCCATCCCGGAATTGCGAGCTCTATCTACGAGCATTGCTTTTCCATTTATCCGTGTTTTCTTCCTGCCTTCCTCCTCCGATCGGTTTTTGCACGATCTTTCTTCGATCCTCCCGCAGGCTCATTTTTCCTTTTCGGCGTTTTAAGTTTTTCCTGTTTGCGCTCGAGGGTTAGCAGAGGTTCGGGGGCGGGAGATAAATGATGAAAGGGGAAACGGTTCTAATGGACCGATTTTCTCGTCCATGGACCTCGTTTCTGTAGCCGTAAAAAACATTCAATAGGTAGAACAAAAGAATCTCTGCCGAGGAGGATTTATGGAAACGTAGATTGATAGAAAATTCGCCTTGTTTTTTTTTTTTTTCTTTTTTTGCTCGGCGGTGGAAAAGAATAGAAGGGAGAGACGACGAGCTGGTAAGATCCGGGATATTTCTGTCGAAATACGGAAGAGATCCAGGAAATTCGGTATCTTTGGCATCGATTCAAGCGAGATCAAGCGAAACTTTAGTCGAACGTCTTCGTCACATTATCGTGGAAAAGAAAAAACGGAAAATTAAACCGCTGGTTTATAATGCAAGGTTTATTAATGTTTATTATAGGTTTATTATAGGTATAGATTTATTATAGGTTTATTAATGTTTATTATAGGTTTATTATAGGTATTGAAAGGAAAACTGAATACGGTGATGACAAAGAAACATTTTTGAGAAAAAAGATCTCTGTCTTCATCACTTTACACACTCACACATACAACAATCGTACGCTTGTACGTGTTAAACATCTTAAGATTAGGCTAGACAGGTCTGGTCTTTTTCGCAGCAGGCGATAATTGTCGCGTTCTTAGGCCAAACATATGAAGAAACCCCGAACAATGAGACTTTCTCATTCCACAATTATATCATCACCGTTTGAACAAATCAGTTTAGTTTTTATGTGGGAACGTTCCACCAGTGGCCGCATCTCGGAAGGTCGTTTCGGAATTGCGAGTCCCTTTGTGAGGCGGTTTAAACGACGTTATCGTTAATTGAAACGGACCGGCTGCGCCCGAAACCGCGCGAAATTGCAGGCCGCCGAGACCTCGATAGAAGCGAAATAAACGAACGCACTCGATCTATCATCGGAGTCCTTCTCGTATCTGAAAAACAAATCCACAATTTCTTGATAGTTTCACAATCCGCTAATGCCAAGGAAAGTTGCATTGTCGCAACCCTTGTAGGGGAAAGTAGGGTAGAACCGTGTACCCAATTTAGCTTCGTAGTAAAAAATCGGATGTCAAAAACAAACTAGAAGGAAATTTGCAGAAGAGCAGATTTTTTTAATTGGCCCATATATAATAAGAAAATGATCGTAGAAAAAATTCTTTTTTATGAAATGCTCAAATGGGAAAATAAAATATTCTGGAGATACGCAAATACGTGGTTTTGCTCTATAGGGTGGTATAGGTGGGTTGAAAACTGTTGAAAGAATGTAAAAAGTAAATACAATGCAGTTATAAAATTTTTATTTTAGTTAAAAAATAGTAAAAGCAATTATTCTTAACAATCTTGACAAATGCAAAGTTATTTTATTTGGTCTTTATTAATTACTAGTTTAGGAACTTTTTACTATATTTATAAAAAGTATTTGTATATTTATCTTGACATATAAATACGTTAACGTATATAATTATCTTAATTAATGGAACAAAAATCGCAAATAAAATATTCATCACCCTCTTTAACATTCATTGCCCCAAATGCATGAATTTACTGAACATTAAACATTTATACCTCAGTATGAGATAGGAAGATCAAAAAAAAGCGTCGAAATAATCTACAAAAATTATAGAATACAAATGTCAGAATAACTGATTCCTGAATGCGAATACACTTAAAAAAAAAAAAAAAAAAAAAAAACGAAAACATTGAAACTCTTCGAGCCGAAATTTTTAATTTGGAACATCACGATACCGAAACTTGTCACACAACATTATGCCATATTCGATCACGCATCGAAATTCTTATTTTAAAAAAAACAATGCTACCCGTAATTTATTCTATTTTCTCCTACCGAAATTTTATGGTATTTGACAGATTGTGCGTGTTTAAAAAAAAAATACGTAAATTGCCTGTTTAATCTCGTTTCGTTGCCAATTATCGCAGAGAATAATAAAGTCCCGTTCGATCTCTTTCGAACAGTATCGAGGACGTTTGGTAATCGAATTTTGGCAAACGATAATACATTTGGGAACGAGGCCTGTTTACAGCGGCCATTTCACGCTCGCTGATGTATGGTAAACTTGCAGAATTTTCGACGTGTCGAAATTCGTTGTTCCAAATGAAATTTCGGACCTTTGAAACTCGCCTCGTATAATCCACAAGTATAAACTGCCTGATAGGCCAATCGTCGCGCGAGTTTGTTTGCCGTTTGGCTGCCGTCGCTGAATTAGTCATGCAATTGCAATTCGCTCGCGGCATGGTTATTGGTTTCCGTTCTTCCCGTCGCTGCTACTTTCGTTGCCCGTTGCGATCTCACGCCTGGCTAAGCCTTCTCACCATCCTTTTGCACTTGCGATACTTTTTTTTTTTTTTTTTCAAATACAAACGACGTTAAACTCTAAATGATTTCGCGTTGAACGATCAACTGATTGCGGACCGTAACGAGTGACCAAAACCGTATGCAATAATTCGTCGCTTTCCTTTCGAACTCGTCGGCACGATATCACCGGGTAGAAATTATTGAGAAGTAATAATAAATTTATTATTTGTTTCGCCTGGGTTGATACTTAAGTACACTCAAAAACTGAGAAAATGTTGCAATTTTGCGACAAAAAGTCCTCCCAGCGTAAGAGGTTAAAGAAACATTTTTTTCATTTTTCAAGAGAACTACGGAAAAATTGTAGATGAGTAGAGTACAATGCAAGAGAAAGAGAAAAAAGATTTTTGATCTTGATTTCATCATCTTTGACCAATTCATTCATCCATGATAGCCAGGGATAATCTTTTCTCTCCATTCGTTTTTATTATACGGTAGCTTTGACATTGAACGTTCTCACAATTATCATTGGCTCGCGAACGTTATTCTGATTCGCGTCAGAAGCGAATTTCGAATATCCAGACTTGATGAAAATCCTGTCTGTCAATGAAGGCCGGGTGGTGAATGCGATAAAGGAGGGACCAAGTAATGATCGTCACCAGTGAGAGGCTACGTGAATGGAAATTTTAATGTAAACGATTCGAGACGCGGTTATTTCGCTGAGAATAAGGGTTCCTTTCCCCTCTATCTTTGCGAACTTCGCGCAGGTCCTTAAATTTTATCGCTTCGTTCTGCGCGCAGTGCTCGCGCCTGTTTTATTTTCCTTTTCATTAGCTTTTCGAGCGGATATAACAGTCTCGCCGGTGGTTGTTTTAAAGACCATTTTGGTTAACTTGCAGCAAGCACTTTTGCTTCGAGCGTCGGTGCTAAGACACTACGAACGATGATTGATGGAGAAGCTCGTTTTAATTTAAAAAAGCGGTATCATAGCCGCTCCCCATCGATCCACCGGCGAACAATAGCCCGGCATTACCGTAGATTTTAATCGCTTTCTTCGACGAATAATTTTTTCCCTAATCCCTTCCGTCGCCAATTCTTCAGCCGATTCGATTTCCCGCCGAGAATTTCAGCCGAGAATTTCATTGTCCCAGCCTCGCAATATCATCGGGAGGGGAAATTTTAATTAGCGGGGATGATTGACAAAGACGGCCCTGTTTATAACACGTAACAGCGCAATTTCACTGATATTTTCATAATTTATTCATTTAATATTCCCGAAGAGTTCCGCGACTCGTTCGCAACGTCGGCCATTAAAATTTTACTGCCGGAAACTTGGGCAGGGGGGTGCCGCCTTCGCTGTTCTTCCAGCCAGCCACTCAACGTAATTGCCGTTTAACTTTTTCACCTAGCTTCGGAACTCTCCGAGAAGGCGAAACTGTAAACTAGTCGTGAAGACTAATCGGCTACCAGACAGGTCCTCCTCTCATTGTTAGCGTAATCGAATCGTTTTCTTCGTTCGTGTTCCACGGCAACGTTGTTCCTCATCGCTTCACGGCCCTTTCTTGCTGTTTCGATTCGCTTTTATCTTTATAAACTGTCGCCTCGGAAACGAATCGCTGGCAAAACAAACTTTCTATTCTTCCTTTTGCGACTCTCGTTCACTCTTCCTCCTCCTTCCTCCCCCCCTCCCTTTGTCCTTCGATTCTCTATACAGATCGCGCAGCCCCCGATGTCATTTTTCAGCGCGACGCTGCTCGCGATACCTTTGACGACGTTAATAAATAACAAAGTCTCGAAATGTCGAGAGCGACGGTGCATCGATCACTCGCCGAGATCACCCGTTAACGAACAAACCGATTAATTCTCAGTATCGAATGGAATTTGATTCGTACGCTGATTAATTGTCAATCAAACTTGAATGCAGATGATTTCTACGAACGGTGGGAAATTGAACGCGTTTCTGCAAATGTTGAGTGTTTGTAACAAGTGCAATGGCATTCGCGGTTTATTCGAGGGATTTCGTAAATTCGAAAAAGTCGTTTTTACTCTGGAACTCGATAGAATCGATACTCTGGAAAATAGTTGACTTACACATTAGAGCTTTCATCGGTATCTGTAACTGTGACGGATAACTGAAACTTTAAAAAGCATGTGCCTCTCGAAATGAAGTTTTGCCAGAAATATCCGAAAGATTATCGACTCAATTTGAATAGAGATTCGTGATAATATTCTCGAGGCTATTGTTTGAAATTTTGATTCGTTCATCTTTCTTTTTTTATCGAGAAGTTGTGAATATTACACCAGTTCCATTTTAAACAGCTGTCATTGTTTTTTTCTTTAAGAAAATCGTCTTTGATTTAACATACAATTAAAACAAATTTGCTCTGAACAAAATCACAAAACAGAGACGTGGCAGTTTCGATAAAATGACCAGTAATCGAGCAATCGTGTAACAAACTGTGCGTATTATTTTTTTTTCACAAAATTTGTAATTTTATCTCCAAAAAAAAAAGAAAAAAAATTCTTAATTGTCAGTTCCTTACGACTGATGAATTTGCTAATCAATTGGACGTTATTTTCGCATCCCTTCAATATCTATATCAAACAATAGAGTTTCATAATTTTGCGCGAGACAACGTCATTATAAATTGTCGCGAACTTTCGTTAACGGACCACCAGCGCCAATTAATTATTAATTATCAATTTCGACGATGGCTAATTTCGCCTGTGTGCAGAACGACAATGGTCAGTTTACGGAGCGTTGTTTATTCAGACAGCGCAACAATGAGCGAACTCGCCAACTCACTCGATGGCACGCTATTGTTCCGTGTCGATATCATTAAATTTCATTCGATGACAGAATGCCTGATAATAGTGACGTAAGCTAATCGCAACGAACAAAAGTTCCTCGTTCTGGATAAATTTTTCGTCCGACGTAAAACCGACCACGGAGCACGGTTCATACCTGGCCATGCAGGTCTTTATTAAATTTTTCTATCCAATGAGACTGGCGTTCATTCACTCGTAAATTTTTCCCCAAGCGTAATATCGTCTGCTTCTGTTTTTTTTTTCGTTTTTACTCACACTGCCGCGGCGAAAAAGGTGAGGAAAGGTTGACGTTTATGAGTAAAGTTAAAATTAAAATTCGCTCGGGTTTAATCGCGCTGTAATCCACGCAGAGAAGACTGGAATTTCTTTCTAGTCGTAATTTCCTTTTTTTATTTTCTCGATAACGAAGCATAGAAATTTGTCGAGGAGACAAGCGACTTCGTTCTACTGTCTGATTTCCGAGTACGAGAAATTTTTCGAGCGAAAGATTCTCAATGATCCAAATCTGTGAAAGATTTGAAATCATTTTGAATATAAATTTTATTTCGCCGCGTTTCGGTGCAGATTCGTGCAACGCTTTGTACACGAGGAAAGGAAGGAAATAACGAAAGGGGAGCAACGCGTGGCCGTGATCACTATTGTTGTACCTGAGGCTAATTTTCCAACGGTAGATGAAGGATAGTTTTTTAATTACCCGCGATCCGCAAAGACAGATCACGCTGGGGAATTGGTTTGTGCCCGATGTGTGTATATAATTCATTGGATCGATACTATTATACAATGGCTGTGAAATGCTATTATTGCTTGATGAATTGCCTGCTTAATGAGACTGGCTAGCATTGCACGTTATCGCGTCTCGAGAGCATCGTGCAAACAACGGCCGAACGGAATCGATATTCATGCCCTCGAAGTACAACTTCTTTTTTTCTCTCTTTTTATTGACGCGTTGTGCCTTTTTGCAGGTTCCATCTTTTTTCCTCTTCGGCGAGTTCTCTTCGTTGACGTGCCGGGGAATGGAAACGTGTCAACGATGAGCCAAACGTCTATTCACGGGGCGGCCTCGACTCCTTATCGTCGTCACGCTGTCACGGGATGAACGAGCGGCGCAACGTCGGTGAGTGATAAGAATTAAATCTTAAACGAACGGGGAATGAAATTTTTTTCGCCGAAGTGGCGAATGTTGTATATTTTTAAATTGAGCATCGTAGCGATGTAAAACTGAAAAATTTACCTCGGCTTGGTTCAAGTTCAAGCAGGTCAATGAACAGAAACCAAAAGGCAAGAGGGGAAAGTTCAAATGTTCAAATTGCACTTGTTCTTAAACTATTCTGCACGAAAGTCGTGAATTATTGCAGAGTTAGCTCTCGCACGAAATACAAAAGTTCCGGTTGCTACGAACGAGAGGATGAATTGAATGCTCGGTGTTCACGAGTCGATAATCTCGCGACCGGACACGTTGATCCGGTCATGAACGTGTGGTATCGTTACTAAATCACCGTTTCGCGTCGCGAGATTAACCATTTAGCCGCGAAATATTTATCGCATTTTAAAAAGCCAATATGCCACTGCGAGCGGGACAAATATTGGGAGAGAGAGAGAGAGAGAGAGAGAGAGAGAGAGAGAGAGAGAGAGAGAGAGAGAGAGAGAGAGTCAATAAATCAGCGGTTCGTCGATGCTTATACCTATATTTATCTATTGGATTTCGAGTTCTCGATACGATGGATTACTTGCGTCGCGATTGTGTTTGCAGAGCCGATCTATGGAAGCTGTGCATTGTCTCGGGTCTAATCGCAAAACGCGACGTAACGCGAATTAAGCGAAATAAGCGATTGTTTCGCTATTAATTCTGGCCCAAGCAGCGGCAGAAATTTACATTTATTTTTCGTACAACCGGGCGGGGAAATTAATCGTTGCACCCTAATTATTAATTATTGTCGAAACTACTGCTGATTACGATTATTAACTCTCTCGTTCTCGCGCAACGTGGACAACGAAGTAGCCATTTGAATTGCAGACGATAATTAATCGCGTTTAGCAGTATCAAGATCTGGCTTCCGCTGGCTTGACACTCGATTATGTGTCGGTGGCATTAACCGATTCTGAAACGCAATAATAGGTTTATGATCCCAGAAACGTGTTATTTCCACGGGATTTGTGCGTCCTCTGTAAGTTAACACCCCGTGTCTAAATTCATGGGACGATTCGATTATACGTATGCATTTCATTATCCGGCGCTAAATGACATTCCCGCTGATATCAGTATCTCATTGTGCGTCCGTGAATGATTATCTCGTGGAGAAGTTTCGTTATACATTTACGCGTTCCGTGCGTTTAAATTTCCCTAAGACGATCTAAGGTAAAATTCGACGAAGATAAGGAGAATTTTGAAAAAGAAGATCGATGTGTTAATTCTGGAAATTAACAGGTTAATTCTTCAGATTTTTCGTTCGAACTCGTACATTCCTAAACGTAAACCTAACTTATATTTCGTCTAAAGTAATATCGTATATTACTGTATATTTGTATAATATATATAATATATATATATATATTTATAATATTTATAACATATATAATAATATAATATTAAATAATATTTATTATATATATTATTTTTATATTAATTATTTTATTTTTAATCTTTATTTCTTTCTAAGATTATTATGAAAGTTTTATAAAAAGTCACACTAGGGAACACTTTTGAACAGTGTTCTTAGGTTGTTTTCATTTTCAGATAAGAAATTTTCTGCTGGAAACTTGCATCCTCCCATTCTAAACTTATATTTCCGTCATTGTGGAATTTTGATAGACAAATTTTTGTTATGCTACAGAACACTTTTGAATAGTATTCTCACGGGACAAATAGTTTAAAGTCTACTATATAACAAATGTTACACGGAAACAAGTTATTTCACAACATTTAATTGAATGTCCATTTTTATATTGCACTGTTCGTCGAATAGCGCGTTCAGTATTGCAGTTTTATTTCTATCGCGCCATTTGTCGAATAGTGCATCCAGTACATTGCTACAAATATCGAGAATTTGTTTTTGACATTGATATTTATTTATTTGTTACTCGGCAACGCGCAGACATTTTTCGACAATGTTCTACGATACACGTTCGAAGCTTCTCCAACTCTTTCGATCCCTGGATTATAATTCTCTATTTTATATGTACGAAACGAGTTTCGAAAGGATCAGTCTACCACTGCGTGTGTTACTTATTAACACACCACGGAGGGAATTGTGTAACGGAGAAATTAGCGAAAGTTCCTGTACAACGGTTAATTCACCGTAATTCGCTCCCTTTTGTCCGACCGAAACAGGAACATTCTACTTAACCGCGCTACCTACTTTCCAAGTTGCGATCTCGCGTTCCTCGGGATATCCCGTGTCGAACAAAACAGCAGTTGCTGTCACGCTAATTAAAACGATTCAATCCGAACTTTTTCGTGGGTAGGGGTGAGGAGGAGGGGGGGGGAGAGGGGGAAGGGAGAGTAAGTTATGCGGTAACTTTTCGAGCATTCCCTCCCGGCATAATGAGCGTGATACGCCCGTTTCCTTCCCTCTCTGATAATAAAATAAGTTTGTTAGGAAGTTGGCAGGCAGGCGCTGCGAGGCCAAACGTGCGAGTTTAATAACAAACTTAAATCCGTCAAAGGAGAGGAAGTTTGCGTCATCTCCGCGGGCTGACCTATCGCATAACGTTAGCCAGGCGAGAAATTCTTGCCAGTTACAAATTTTCCAAAGTTCATCGCGCCGCTCATCAAGGTCCGTGCTTATTAACCTCCATACTCGGACCCGCCTTATCTTATCTCCCCTCAAACTTATCGACAATGACGTTTTCCCTCTATCATTCATCGGCCATTCCATTTTCAACTTTTATCGCTCGATTTTATTCTCCTCGATGACATTTCTTGACTGTCGGTTTATCAGTCGAAGTTTTCGTTGAGAAATGTCGGCATTCGCATCCGAGCTCGAATGAAGCAAGAGTTTTTCAAAGAAATTGCGTGGATCTTTTATATCGCCAAGTTTTAAGGGGACAAAACGGTGCGACGGGCCTAAAAATTACGTATAATTTTGGACGGCTAGTAAAAAGAAAACTACGTGTTTGATTGACGTGAGCTTGACGTTTGTGGTTTGTTTTAACACATTATGAACTATAAAGAGCAACATTGAAAAAGAGGGCTCTTATTTAGCTTTTCAACGGCATCCTTTTACATAACTCTTTTTTACATTGCCTATTGGTGTGCATGATTCTAGTGAAACGGGATTAGCTGCAACAAAAAAGGTAAGAAAAGTTCAAGAGTGAACAATATTCTCTAGGAATTGACGATCTAACATTTTCACTTCTGTGAAAATTATGAAAATAGCAGCCATTTGTTTCTGATGTATCGAATTTGTGCCAAAAATTTCTACGTTTTTTGTTTATATTTTTCGAAATTGTTAAAAATTAAAAAAATGTTCGATCGTCAATCTAAAGATGCGTACCAAGTTTCACGGTAATCGGTTGGTTATATTCCGAGATATCTTGCACACCGTTTCTAAAAACCTAGTTTCGAGAAAAACGCTTATGTTTAAAGTTTCAGAACGTCATTTTTCATATGTGTCCTTTACTTACTTTTTTTACTTGTATATCGCGGCTCACAGTTCTTACAATTCACAATTAAATTGAATCCAAGTCCCCTGATGTTCGACTCACCAAAAATAATATTTGAATCACACGATTTACACTTTATGATACTGCTTCAAGTTGTAGACAGTGATACAAATTCAATTGTTCTGTATCAGCAGGATTTATTATTATAAAATAAGTCGTTTTAAAGGTTAGAACCTTTTGTATCTTATTTCTAAGACCTCAAACTACTATTTAAAACAAACAAACAAAAAAAAAAATCGATTTTTTGAAAAATTCACACTGTCCTGACCCCTTAAGTGGAATTTAATCGAAAGTTGTCCTCTTTTAAATATTTCAATGAATGAAATATCTTTCTTTCTTTCCTTTTATTAATTCGTAATGCTTCGCGAGTTTTTTTCTTTTTTTTACGCGTCCCTTCGAAGACGAGAATGCAAACGAGTCTTTGTCAGAAATTAAATCCGTGCAGTCTATCCTCGAGGATTTATGCTCCTCCCGATTCAACTTTCTCCGGTTGTGAATCTGCCCGAGATCTCTTTGGAACTTCGTGCTTTCGCGGGTTTCGCAACCCGTCCATCTGCCGGGACAGAAGTTCTCGACTTTCGTGTACGTTCTCCTAGCCGCTCGGACTTTTGATTTATCGTTCCAGATACTTTCAACCCTAAATTCCACTCGGCGCGGTTTTATCACCTTCGTGTGTATCAACTCTCTCCGTCCAACTGTTTTTGATGATAAAATACAAACTCGCGTCATGAAACACTGTAATACAACGAAGAACCGTAAAACCGTAAATTTATCACAATTTCTTTTTCAGTGCTTCTGATTTTATTGATTCCATAGAACACTGTGTGTGTACTTTTTGATTAGGCTTTTCATTTACGAGCCTCTTCACATAAATTCCCATCCATCCTTCAAAAATTTTCACACAAGTTTCTCTTTGTAAATCAAAACTCTGTAACTTTGCTTTTGTGTTTTTATTTTAACTCCTTCTTTTTGGTATTTTTCGTAAATCAATATGATTTTTGCGTACAACCAACTAGTCCCGAAGATACAGAACGAGAGAGAAAAGTCGCCCAGGTCATTCTTGACGAAGTGAGTCGTAGAAAATTCGGAAATGTTTTTCATTCTCTCCGCGAGAAGCGACAGACTTGCGACTAACTCAGTTTGTAGCGACTAAGATTTATCAGTTTGATCTGATTACAACTTGATATCCTTCTCAACTATCTATTACCACGTTTCAAATTTTAATTTCATTTTCCATTTCAATTTGCCAACTCGGTGAGAAGCAGAGAGCAAATTGATTCGAGAACGAATTGCGCGCGTGTGAAAATATGAGTGATTAACAACGTTCACTTATCGAGCAACCAGTTCGAAGAAAAATGATTTCCGTTCCTTTCTGACAAATTGCCAGAAAGGACGTCTGTCGGGCTCTTATCGGGGAATTCAGTTTGCGGCGCGGTTGAGGAACGCGAGGGATCACGCGGCCGAGAATAACACGGAACGGAGGAAACGCGCGCAATTGCAAATCTCGCCGACGCGGATTCGAGGTCGATCTAGATCACGGTGGCGAAATTGCCGATTCGTTTAACACCAGAAGCTTAATTTCCTTTCTTTTCTTCGCGTGGAATCGCATTTCTGCGAACGTGACACGCGAGAGATGTTGCTGCAACGCGAAACGGCGCTGCACGTGAGGCTGAAATTACGTCGGGATTGATTAATACGATTCGTGTGCAAAACTGCGCGCGTAAAACACGACAAAATGCAGGAGTATAATATTGTACTTGGATGCCTGATGGGTCACGTTTTATTTAAAATCCACCGATAGAACCTTGGCACGATGATTGATGGCGCCAAGTTGTTTATCGCCTGCCGCGAATTTTCACGTCTGCCGACGCTGCGGATTTTTTCGCCGCAGGAGGGACACGCGAAAAAAAAAACACGTCATTTTTGGATTCGTCGCGTGACTGTTCTGTCGCGACACGCGTAACTGTCCACACGCCGTCATGGCTGTTCGTGTAATAAAATAATTGTTAGAATGCACGTGCGAATGTTAAATACGCCAGTGTCGTTACAAATGAAAAAGTATATATATTTCGTATTATATTATATATATATTATATATTATATAAATATTATATATAGATTTTATATATTATATTATAGATATATTTTATGTATTATAATATTATATATTTTATATTATATATACAACGAACTGATTTGTTAGGATATAAAATATAATAAAAAAGGAACTTTATCTTTAGTTAATTTTAACTGATTACTCTCACGCTTTTGTATAAATATTATATATATATATTTTATATATTATATATATATTTTATATATTATAATATTATATATTTTATATTATATATACAACTAACTGATTTGTTAGGGTATAAAATATAATAAAAAAGGAACTTTATCTTTAGTTAATTTTAACTGATTACTCTCACGCTTTTGTATAAATATTATATATATATTTTATATATTATATTATAGATATATTTTATATATTATATAAATATTATATATATATATATATTTTATATATTATTGACTAGCTCTGGCTTGCTCCTTTCTTCTGTTTCTCGACTGCTTCCTCGCCACACACGTACACAGACATCACGCACACAGATCCATTAAGACCGCCAAATTTAAATCGTAAACTCAACAATAATATTTATATGGTGTACGATTTTTCTCATTCTTTTGTAAATTTTTAGCAAATTTTAAGCGGACGAGTTGCCTTGAAAACTGAAGTCAAAGTGAACAGAGCCGCGCGCGGTATTTAATATCCACTGGATAGGTCTGTTAATGGCGTCGTCCATTGTGAAATATACTTTCGCGAAGGTTTATCGATGGGGGAGGGGTCGTCGGTGGATATTGCGGTTTCAATGAACCGATACGTTTCCGCAAGTCAACCGGCAGCTTTTGAATTTACGAGCCGAGGTGCTTTTATAAACGCCACGGCGAGATGTACAACCAGTAGAAGCGGACTGGCGTGTGTTTAACGTGTCTCGCGCAGCGGTGACTCGCCTCGCCGTTCCGGCCAGAGCCCCGCCCCGATATTAATTATATTTCAACGATGATTGAATTATCTGACGCTTTCATCGAGCGTGAATATAACCTCCATTCAAATTTGCTATTTTGTGTTTAAACATTGCTCTGCTGGCCGCCGATCGTCTAATATTTCTAGATATTACGCATCTAGAATTATTAAACGAAAATATTAAACGTTCGGCGGGAGTTTCATTGATTAAAATCGTGTTTATTCGCGTGTATGGAAGGAAACACGCGTGGTACGCGAATGTTTCAGTGCATCGTGGTGATTTCTAATTTCACGGTCCGCGAGAGTTTGCGTGTAAACGTGCCGAGATTTGCAATTCCTTAATGGGAGACCTCTCGTTCGTAAATTCAGAACGGGGCTCATTTTGCATCGAGGTCTCTTCGTTTAAGCAGAATTTCTTTTCGACTGCGCACGAGACCATAGATATATATTCGCATAGTCACCCACTGCGACTATCTTCACTGCCACTTGTCGTATTTACTCGTTTCCTTTCCTTTCGGCGAAATATTTTCAGAGTACATTACACATTATTTGGAAAAATAACGAACGAGTAAAGTTATAAAACTGATCACAAATTGAAATAAATAAACAGTTACATATGCATAGCAAAGGAATAAATTTAGAATCGGTCCATCGTGCGATTGTGCGAGAGTGTACGTGCAACAACAGCGCAATTAAGATTGGACGGTAGTAACCCTTTGGGCACCGATTTATTTGAAAAAATTTTTGCATATGGAACAGATTTAATTTGTCGATGCATGGAGTAGTACGTAAAAGCAGTAGATTTTTATTTCAGTGATATGCATATTGAGAGGATTTCGGCTAATTAGAATTGCAAAACAAAAAATAAATAAATAAAAGAAACAAAATGAAAACAAATAAGTTCAATTCGAATGACGAGATAGACTCGTTATTTTGTACAATAAATAAGTAAAATAAATTTTGTACCTTTCGTATCAGGGTTAATTAATTAATTTTAGTAATTTTAATTATCTCGAAAGTAAATGATCTAAATGTATATGTGTATTATTGTTTTTGTGAAGTAAAAAAAAGTAAATATATATTTAGAAATTAAATGTTTGTCGTATTTATTAATATCTAGTTTTTTCTTTTTAAATAAATTTAATTTACATATAACAGGGAAAACAAGTGCATGGCGAGTGTCAAATGTGCCCAAGGGGTTAATAAAAACAGACCGAACATCGAAACATTTAAATATTCGGCTACGTTACACGAAAAAACAATAAATTCTATGTCAAGAGTAAAAAGGGGTTGTAGTAAGAAGAATTTAGAGCCCGTATACAGGGTGGTTCGTTTAACGAGACTTGACTATCTTTTCAAATTGCAACGACGCAGAAAATATTTCTTGCTTAACGTGAATGGTATCCCTTATAACTTACGCGTTCCCAGTTTCAATTTTCTCTACTCTCAAATAGATTCCATCAAATCGCCGCTTTGATCGAGCGTGCGTAATCGTACTCCTGAATTTCAAATTCCCCCGTCGCAAGTTTTCCTCATTTTCGTCAATAGATTCACCGCGTCGTCGATTTTTACGTAACGACGGGGACGAGTGTACGCCGTACGATCGGCGTTATTGATTTTAACCCCCCCCCCCCCCCCTTCCCGATGGTAATGCAAAGGATAGTTACGCGTCCGTTCCGAGAGCATTGCAAAATCCACTCGAATCGGGTGGTTCGGTGAATCTTCAAATTGATTCCGTGAGTAACCTTCCGTGGAGTAATTCCTGCGACACACAATGAACCGGCATGGCGGGGCGAAGCGTTTGTCGCCTCGGCGAGATGTTAGCTCCGCCACCTACGAGATTAATTCCGTCCCGATCTTCTTGACGTTCTCCTTGAGGCGGGGCTCGCCACGGGGCGTTTTGCTCTTCCCTTGTTTAAGTTCTTGCTCAAACTAATCGAGAATTCCTCCGTTCCGTTCCGTTCCGTTCCGTTCCGCGATTCAACGGATTGTGCTCCGACAGGGAAATTGAATAGGAAATCAGGAATTAACCACTTGCGCTGGAATGACGTGAGAAGCCACTCACGTCGAGGACTTTTTGTCCCAATATTGCAATATTTTCTCTCAGTTTTCAGTGCATTTAAGTATAACCCAGGCAAAAGAAATAATAAATTTATTACTTCTAAATAATTCCTATCCAGTGATCGTCATACCGACGAGTTCAAAAGGAAAAGAAAGCGACGAATTACTGTATACGTTTCGGTCGCTCGTTATGGTCCGCAATCAATTGCCAGCGCAAGAGGTTAAGATTAACCTCTTGCTCTGGAATGACGTGCCACGTACATCGAGAATTTTTTGTCCCAAAATTGCAATATTTTCTCTCAGTTTTCAGTGCATTTAAGTATAACCCAGGCAAAAGAAATAATAAATTTATTACTTCTAAATAATTCCTATCCAGTGATCGTCATACCGACGAGTTCAAAAGGAAAAGAAAACGACGAATTACTGTACACGGTTCGGTCGCTCGTTATGGTCCGCAATCGGTTGCCAGCGCAAATGGTTGAAAAAGAAAACAACAGCACGAAATGGAGACTACTTCCATTTTACGCTGATTTCGTTCTCCTCACCTGCGAAACGATAGAAATTTTTCATTTGATGATGAAACAGTCGGGGGACGGAGGGGGGAGGAGAGAGAGAGAGAGACATTCCCTTATCGTTTCCTTCGACGTCCGATCTCTCGGAATCGAGAGACATTCCCTCTGCTTAATTCAAGACACAGGACTGCACTCACGCCGCCGTCAAAAATGCAAAATTCGCAACTTCCACGAGCTTCTCTCTTTCCCTCGATCCAAGGTTCGAAATTTTAGTCTCCATTTAGTTTCTCCTTTTTATGTAGTCTCGGCTCGCAAATTCTCCGCCAGATTACACGATATACACGATGACGATCCAGCTTTCGAGGGGACGGTGTCGAAAGGCAAGAAACGGAAGAACAAAAGTAGACCAACGCCAAGAACCGTGTTCCGTGTAGGGGAGAACTTCTGGCTTCTTACGCCGGTGAATTTTCATTTCACGGTGTGCCACCGGCGGTTCTTTGATTCAGCCAGCCCGCCGTCGTGAATAAATGTTCGCTCCAGTTCGCTCCCTCGCCGAGAGCCACCCAGAGAAAGAGAGAGAAAGAGAGAGAGAGAAAGAGAGAGAAGGTGGATAAAAGAAAAACCTTTGCTTCGCTTCGCCTCGCCTCGCTTCGCTTCGCTTCCTTTCGTTTCGTTCCCCGATGCTATCGGCGAAGAAACACGTTCGTTGCCGTTAACTTCTACCAACTGTGCCGAGCTGCTACTTTCTAACTGGAAGTTCGGGTTACGCGCGTCCATTCTGATACGTGCAATCCTCTTAGCTCGAGAGAGTAGACGCAGAGTGCGTTTAATAAGAACGTGAACGCCGTTTCTCTGGGGAGAAACGTTCTTTTTTTTTTTGTAAAAAAATTTCTCACGGATCGAAGGAAACTTCACACCTAAAACACCGTTGATTAATAGCACTGAATCAATTCTGCCCTTTCGCTGCGACAGATTTTTGATACGTATCGCACGTAACATATCAATCGTAGGATTTCAGTCGCGACTTGCATTGAGAACGACGAACTCTTTCATCAGCGTGCATTTCTCAGAATGTACATTGAAATAATCGACAACACTGAACTAACGTTATTTGTTTGTTTGTACTCTGTTAATGCACGTACTAAAAATTGCGCAGTAACATTCAGCTTTATAATATATTAGTATATTAGTATATTTAGCATATTGGTATATTAGTATATTAGTATATTTAGCATATTAGTATATTAGTATCTTTATAATTAATTCATAATTAGCTTAATAATATATTAGTATATTTAGCTTCACATATAATATAATATATTAGTTATAATATAACAGTTTCATATATATTAGTATATTTAATATTAGTATATTAGTATATTTAGATTTATACATAATATAATAGAATATATTAGATGTAATATAACAGTTTCATAATATATTATATAGTATATAGTATATTAGTACATTTAACTTTATAATTAATTTATATTTAGCTTTATATGTAATAGTTATAATATAACATTTTCATATATAGTATATTAGTATATTTAGCTTTATAATTAATTTATATTTAGCTTAATAATATATTAGTATATTTAGATTTATATATAATATAATATATTAGTTATAATATAACAGTTTCATAATATATAGTATATTAGTATATTTAGCTTTATAATTAATTTATATTTAGCTTAATAATATATTAGTATATAATAGAATATATGTATATATAATAGAATATATTAGTTATGATATAACAGTTTCATAATATAATCTAACAATGTGGTAAAGCGTGGTAACATAATTTGAAACGTGGATCAATACGTGATCTTACGTCACATTTCTTGCGACTCGTAACGTGTCTCCTTTCTTTTGTTACGTTTTCATAATACACTACACACTGTATTTGCGCCTCTTTGCGATTAATTTCTTACCATGTTTAATTTAGAGCCTGATAGTGTTTTAGTGTTGTACTTTCGATTTGTGCGGAAAGGATCTATTTCTTTTCTGAGAAATGGCGTTTTCTATCGAAGTTCTCACTGTAGTCGTAACTTATTCCCTAATTGTACGTACGTACATTGTTATCCAATGGAGAAACGTAGGAGCTGTGAAAAGCGTTGCGCAAGAGGAGAGAGCGATAAGGACTTTTACCGATTCGCGACTTTGTTTTATTCAGTTATACGACACCCGTGCATTTTACCGGAATGTAAACGAATAAACGAGCTCTTCGCCCAGATTTCGAGGAATATGAGAATTTCATCGAGCTTCTGCTTCAGTGGCAACAAAGCAGAAACATTTATAGACTATCTTCAGTCTTTCTGTAAATGTATTTATAATACATTTGAATCTTCAGTGTATCTCGAATCAGTCGATCTATCAGTATTATTGGATTGCAAATTATTGGATTTAGAATCATTATTGAAAATTATTGTATTCTTATTTCCCTTATAAATGAATTTACAATAATTTAAATCTGTAATGTATATATTTTGAATTGGTCGATCTCTCTCAGCATTATTGGATTGAGAATTATTCTATTTTTATTTTCTCTATAAATGAATTTATAATAATTTGAATATGAATAGTATATTTGGAATCACTCGATCTATCAGTATTGTTCTATCAGGATTGAAAATTATTAGACTCGTTGGATTTAGAATTATTATCGAAGATCATTATATTCTTATTTTCTTTGCAAATGAATCTCTAGATCTATCAGTATTATTGCATTGAAAATTACTCGACGAATGTGTCTTGGCGTTAAAATTTCAAGTTGCATTGTATCTGACGATCAAACCCCGAGCGTTTCAGAATCGTTTAAAGACCATTCGAAAGTTTCGCCGGTGAATCGCGTTTAAAGATCGCGAGAATCGTCCGGATTCAATTCATCGAACGTTCTCCGCAAATTAAAAATTCCAACCGATACGACCTATCTCGAATCGTACAACAACCCACAACGGTGGAATTCGATCTCACCGCGTGGCAACTTTCGACTTTCGTGGTTTCCCGGAAAGTTTCTGGAAGTAACAGCACCAAAGAACAAAGTCTTTGAAGTCTTCCATCGGTGTTCTCTCATTTCACAAAAATTGCAACCGCGGAAAGACTTTCGACTTTCATATTCCCTTCACCCAAGGGCTTATCCCTTTGCCCTGTGGTGAAATTTTTTATTACCACGCCACGCGCCTCGCGCTTCGATAAACCCGACTCGACCGAACGCGCTTTCTTTTCAAATCGCGTCCCTCTTTTAAATTACGTTACTCGTTCTCCTTCACTCCCGAAGTCAACGATGTTCGCCTCCTTGTAACCCCCTTTAAATTCTTATTTCCGAAGAGTCCTTATCTTCCGAGATTATTCGACATCCCTGGATCGAACGGGGCCAATACAAAGGGGCCGTGTATTTGAAACCGTACGGCCGGGTCTTGTAATTCGCGGCACGTACCTGCGGTATTCGAAAAAGTCGGAGAAGGTTCGCTACTTGGATGGATGTGACCGAGCTTGCTGCTCCGACGACTCCGCTGATGACCTTTCGCACTGCAGTTTTATTGCAGTTGTACTCGGCGCCGTCTATATTGCTTATCGATCCTGCAACATAAATCAACACGCCCCGGCATTAATTCCATCGTACGAACACAGTATCGAAATTTCATCGTGTTTCTTTTGGGTTAGGTTTTCCATTAATTTTCAATTTATATCAACGAACAAATATTTCGTTCGTTCATTTTTTCCCTTTCGATTAATTTATCATTGCCTTTCAATGCCACATTTTGGCCAGAAAAGGGGAACGAGTCGTTACTCGTATGTCTGACCGTATAGGGGCTCATTCTATTTAAAATGTCTGATCACACGTGAAGGCTCTTTCTATTTGATTTGTCTGCCCACATAGGGGTTTACTCTAGCTGAAATGTCTGACCATCCATTCTACTTAAAGTATGGCTGATCATTAGAGTCATCAAAATGTATCTTGACCATATAGAGACTCGTTTCACTTAAAATGTCGGGCCATATAGGGCTTTGTTCTACTTAAAATGCATAGCCAGTTCTATTCGAAATGTCCGACGAAACGGAGCCTTATTCTACTTGAAACGTCTAAACACAACATGGAGGTTTATTCTTAAACGTAGAATAACGGAAGTGGAATAACTTAGAAATTCGTGGAATACGTGTATTTAAGCGACGAATCGCGGTCGCGATGTTAGCTTTTAATTTCGCTCTGGAATGTTTCCAGTTTTCTCATCAAACGGACGCGCTTTTTCAAGCACTACGATCTGAACAATGAATCCTACGGACTTTTTTAAGAACTCGAGAAGCATGGAATCGCTCGGGATTTCAGTGAACCTCTTCCTTGAAATTTCAGCCGTTTAGAACAAGTCGGGTTGAACAAATTCGAGACACCTCCTCGCACGTACAACGTAGGATTCGAGATGTCAGTTACAAATAAGCGGCTCTCGAATGCAGTTAGTTGCGCAAGTAAGTAAGTAACTGTCTCATATTTTCTAGACACCGTGATCCACATTCACCCACCCTGGAAACGCGCGCACGATTCACGTAAATAACAGATAGAACAAATAGCAAAGTAACGCTTACAGTCGTCGGTCTTTCTCGCTGGTTGAGCCACATGGTGCAAGCTTGGGGCAGGTTAGTACGCAGAGAGACAAAGCAGAGATAGCTAACTCGTTCGATATTATACTTGCTCCTCTCTACGCGATAATATCTCAGCAATTGGAAATCCTACGGAGATGAAACGATAACCGTTTCGAGGGGGAAGTTCTCCAGTTTCTGCCACTTGCGTTTCATCAACAGATTACGGACAAGTTCTCCATCACAGTTACGCAAACATTCGTTAGTGTTACAGTATCCATTGCTCTTCATTCTCAATTTTTTGATCTTTATTTAATTGCCACAAATTAATACACAGATTAGGTTTGGTGTTATTAACGTCGTTACTTTTTTTATCTCTTGATGCACGAGTTAAACGAAACTCGAGGAAAAATGATATACATTTTGTAACATTTGTGTAAACTCGACAAAGATAATTTTTGTACTTTTATACTTTATACTGTAAAATGTCATAAACACAATGCTCGTTTAGTCTTCGTTCTCAGTTGGTCTTTATTTAATCGCAACAAATCAGTATACAGATTACGTTTGGCGTTATTAACGTTGGTATTTTTTGAATCTCTTGATATACAGGTTAAACGAAATTTGACATAACCAAAAAATGATATTCATTTTGTAACATTTGTGTAAACTTTATCAAGGATAACTTTTACATTTTAACTTAACTAAAGATAATTTTTGTACTTTTATATTTATACTGCAAAATATCGTAAACACAATATCTATTAGTCTTCGTTCTCAATTGGTCTTTATTTAATCGCAACAAATCAGTACACAGATTACTTTTTGTGTTATTAACATTGTTATTTTTTGATTCTCTTGATATAGGTTAAACGAAATTTGACATAACCAAAAAATGATATTCATTTTGTAACATTTGTGTAAACTTTATCAAGGATAACCTTTACATTTTAACTTAACTAAAGATAACTTTTGTATTTTTATATTTATACTGCAAAATATCGTAAACACAATACCCATTAGCCTTCGTTTTCAATTGATCTTTATTTAATCGCAATACAAATCAATGCAATTTTCAGATTTGGTACGTTGTAACGAACGTGTATTTCAACAAATCAAATGAAATTCGATACGACCCGAAAATGATGTTCGTTTCAACATTTGTGCAAACCTAACAGAGATTGTTTTAATACTTTTACATTTATACCGAAAAAATGTCACAGACGCAGTACTGACGAACGTAAACGAAATTAATAAAAAAGAAAAAAAAAAAACTTTACGAAGGAAAAAACTAATAATTCAATAGTCGTTGGGAAACGCGCGACGTCAGGGGGTTAAAAAGCTGTTCGTGACTCCCTCCCCCTCCCCCTCTTCGCTTTTAATCCATCTTCCATCGAGTTTACAAATCACGTTCGCGATTTTCGCCAAATGGCGAAATGCGGCCGCCGCGAATTAAATTCCACCGTAACTCGGGGGACACGTTTAATTCGGCCGGGAGTGCACGCTCGAGACTTTAACGTGATTAGGTCGTCCGTTTTTCCGAAACTCCCTCCTCCCTGTGCCCCCCCCCCCCCCCCACCTACGTTCTCTGTTCTCGCCGCGGACGAATCTAATTCTCCGGTTGTGTGTATCTTTTCGAAGTTGCCGAGGAAAACGGGGACACGGCCGCGTGACGGAATTCCAGATGACTTTTCCCCTCTTCTTGCCTCTGATTTCAGAAGAGACCTAAACTACAATTTTACGCTTCGTTTCGTGGGCGTCGCGCGGCATCGCGATCCCCGTGATCTCTCGTCGTCCTACGTGCCCTTCCAAATCGAGTATGAAGCACGGGCGATTCCCTTCGATTCGACGGGTTTCTGTTTTCTGCTTTCTGCTTTCTGCTCTCCTTGGCACGAGGGCGCCTATCGATCCGGAATGCTGCCGACAGTTTTCCTTTTTCTTTTCTTTTTTTTCAATTTTTTGACCGCGGTCGCGAAAAGAAAAGCGCCCCGTCGCTCGTTACCCGCGACCCGCTCGCTCGTGAATATTCAATTCCAGATGCGTTCCTTTTGTCTAACGAGCGTGGACTGGCGCCCGCTGGCTCAAAGCGACTGCGAATTGTTTCCAGTTACTTTCATCTCGCCGCATTAGAGACGAGATTTTCGCCGATTTGTTTTACGGTGCATTAAATGTCAGTCATCCCGCTCTTTCTCTCTGTGCGCGGACGAATTATTAAATACTAAACAGTTGGTTGCTTTTTTTTTCCCACTGACGTTACGTCGTGAATTTTTGTTCTCAAAGCGCGTCAAGTGAGCGAGTGAATTTCGCATATTTATTATTATTTATTATTATTCCAGTATTGACAATCCATGTCGCACGCTTTGGGAAACAATTCACGCGTACGTAACGCCCCGAGTTTCGACAAAGCTTTCGCAAAGCCTCTGAATTCCCTCCGGAATGAAAGAAGTTCCCGAGAAGTTGGAAGTTCCAGGCTCTCCTGATTAATTTGTTTAGTCGCGATTGCTGTCATTGCGAGTACGAAGCTTGGCTTGGAAACTCACCGGTGAAACTTCGCCGGGGAATCAGTTGGCAAGTAACGGGATTCTGAATTTTGCAAACGATATCCTCAATAATTACTGTCCGTTTCCAGTGTCACGATCAAAGTTACCCGACTTTTCCCAGGATAACATCGTGAACTTCCGAGATAACACTCTATGTGTATAAGAAGCCTAAGAAAATCAATAAAGTCAGTTTAGTTGAGCTATGAAAAGCTCTTTTTTTTGTATTTCGTCGAAATATTGTAATATTTTAACATTACGCTACTATAACACGCGTATTTAATACTTTAATATTACTTAGTAATATTTTATATTATTTATATTACTTTGTATATTTTATATTATTTATATTACTTTTATATTACTTAGTAATATTTTATATTATTTAATATTATTTAATACTTTAATATTACACTATTACGCGTCAATTACACTTAAATTTTCACAACGAATCACAGATCGCGAGCGTTACAGTGAAACAATACAGCGCTTTCCTTAATTATGACGTCAGAAACACGCTTTTTCTATTATTGCAATTTTCTATTATTGCTCAGTGTTAGTATTTTAGTATCCTGATCAGTATTTTTCTTTTTTTGTAGTAATCTTCTTCTACTAACCTCGTCGCGGTCATTTCTAGTCTTCGCGCGAACTTGTCTCGCAGCTGCTAATAAAGAGATACCACTACCGATTGCCGCGATTGAAAGTTCTTAATCTGTTTGCCAACAACTTGCTCCGTGTGTCAGAACTTCAGTTCTACTGAACTTGCGCTTTTCATCTCCAATTTCTTTCCTGCCTTCGTTCCGTAGCACGATCCTCCATTACACTTAATCTACGATTAACATCTACCAAGTCGGTGAATATTTAATCTTTGCTTCTTTCAATTAAACGAGAGATCCTCGACGGGAGCGCAGCTGAGAGAGCTGTGCGAATTAAAGTACTTCGTTTCGAAAAGGATAATCTTTACTCATACGATTTTTAATCGATCTGTAACTATTTAACAGAGACGCGCAACACGTTATTTTACCGACAATTAGCAAATAACGCACATTGTTTCAGCGAGTAATAAATTTCACGTGCTCTTTTCGTTTCTTTCCAATTTTGAAAACTGAAAGGGTCCTCGGAGGAACGGGGGCAAATTTCGTTCTGAGTTATTTAGTTCGACATCAACGAGATACTTTCTACTTTCAAGATACTAATCTATTAGAAACTGAATGGTTTTCAAAACTAGTGTCAATTTGATGGAAATTAAATTAAATGATGATTTATTTTAGAAACTTTATAGATACGAAACAGTGCATTTTTGGAGGTTTAAATAATCTTTCACAAAGTATATAAATAAAAGCTTTTATTGCAATTTATTGTGCACCGTAGCACTAAAATTATCAAAATGGCCAAAACGACCAATTTATTATTTATTTTTGAAACTTTTGAGTGCAATTTTATAGGTTTAAATAATCTTTCGCGAAGCATATATTATAGATAAAAATTTGCGTAATTTATTGTGTAATTTATTTTCGAAATTTTATAGGTACGAAACAGTGAATTTTTGGACGTTTAAATAATCTTTCGCAAAGTATATAAATAAAAGCTTTCATTGCAATTTATTGTGCACCGTAGCACTAAAATTACCAAAATGGTCAAAGCGGTCAATTTTGTAATTTATTTTCGAAACTTTATAGGTACGAGACAGTGCATTTTTGAAGGTTTAAATAATCTTTCGCAAAGTATATAAATAAAAGCTTTCATTGCAATTTATCGTGCACCGTAGCACTAAAATTATCAAAATGGTCAAAACGACCAATTTATAATTCATTTTCGAAACTTTTGAGTGCAATTTTATAGGTTTAAATAACCTTTCGCACATAAATGAAAGCTTGCGCAATTTAGCGCACCGTAGCGCTCTTCTATTTTTCTCGAATGTCTCTGACGGATATATTTGTATTCTCTGCTGTTGAAAATCTCCATTCTCACGTCGTGTTAACTACTCCAGCTCCCCTGTCGAAATAATGGGAACAACAGCAACGCGCGAACTCCTACCCACCGGCGGTTTTCCAACGCGATATTAATTGATTAAATCCATTCAAAATCGATGGTGTCAGCCAACCGGCAGGATAATACGGTCGCTTTTATTTCAGCATTTCCGTCAGCGTTCGGTGATGGTTCTCTCGCCTGGTTCGATCGCCCGTCGTTCCCTCGTTTCAAATTAATATGGTAATGAAGCCGATTTATGGACCGCGTTGCAAATTGTTTCGTTATTGCGTCGGTTATCTCGGATCGATTAATCAGTTTATGGTAATGACGGGAGGGGGAGGGGGGAAAGGGGGAGGAGGAGGAGGCCGTATTTCGCGAAACGCCGCCGACAAAGAAACAAATTCACGGGCAAATTGACAAAGTCTGCCGTTTTCAGCGGTCGCGGGGCATTACGCGTCAAATAAATCACCGCGTGTTATCCGCGGCCACGTACGAGCGAAATTTGAACCAACCGCCCCGTCCGGAAATTTCATCGTTCGTTCTCTCTCTCTCTCTCTCTCTCTCTCTCTTTTTTGCGGCATGCAAAAAAATTTCTCCCCTGCGAGCTACGAAGTTTCGAAAAGCTGCCCTCTCAACTCTGTTCAGCTCTGTTCAACTTTCGAATAATTGGCTAATTCGGGAAACGGGGTCTGTTCCAGCGATGCAACAAGTACATTTAACTTCGTTAGCATTAAACAAAGCAGCGAAGTGAACTTTCCCCCTCCCGTGAATCCCGATATTTTCATTTTTAAAAATTCACAACTCCGATGTTTATCTTCTCCGCTAAAGTTCGCGACTAAACTGCCTCGGAACTTCGCGTTCCTTCTAGTAATTTATTAAGCCCGGAATATTCGAATTTGTTTTTACCTTTGATTTCTCTATGTAAGAGGAAATTGTTTCGCTTCCTACGAAATGTTAATTTGTACACACCGAGTTGGCGTACAGCAAGGATCTGTCGCTCAGTCTCTTCGTCGTTTCTCTCGAATAGAAGCACGATCCTCCGTCTCTGGCACGCTGCTTCACGTAGTTTCGCATGTTACAGTAGCACCTGTTGAATCGTACCGGCTTATATATCCGACCTAACTACCCGGGCATCGATACCCGGTGAACAAATCGCGGGGCTGGAAGAACCAGATGAGACCCTTCTACTCCGTCGCTGTAATAAGGCGTTGCCCCAAAGTTATGCGACCGAGCGACAAAACTGCAAAATTGGGCGCACGTTTCAACCGGATCGTGCGAGAAATTGGTGAAATTTGAAATTTCCAATGTTCCGGTCAAGACCGCCTCGTTGATTCTTTCGCTAGATTCTTCTAGAGACTTTGACAGACGTATCGCATGTAGCACACGTCTGGTAGGAGTTCGAATCACGTTCAATCATGTGAACGACGAAATTTCTCGTATATTTCAGAAATTATGTTAAAATAATCGTAACACTGAATTGTACTACATTGCAAAACTAATATTGTTTATTTATTCATGTTCTGCGTTGAATTGTTAGTGTACTAAAAATTTCATACAGAGTGACCTTGTTTCATAATATAGAGTGGCCAGGGTGATCACTGAATGATATAAAACAAAAAAAACTTTTACAAACACGTGTTTTTTATAATTTTTTATTATTTTTTAGGGAAATATAAGTTAATGGATTTTTTCCAGTATTATGTGTGAATTTTTATGAATTAAAATTTTTATTAGTATTTTTATTAGTATAATTAGATATATTGATCAGAAGTCTTGTACATATACTCATATTTTATTTTATTTTTATTTATTATACATACTATATTTATTATTCATTATTTATTATACATACTACACCACACATGTTACTAGTCTTTTTTATTGCAACGTTCAATTATATAGATATATTAATTACAATATAATTAAATGTCTTGTAGAAACACTCATATTTTGATCTTTATTTATTGTACACACTATTGTACATATTACTAATCTCTTCATTGCAACGTTCGATTACATTATAATTAGGTATATTGATTCGAAATTTTATAGATATACACTCATATTTTAATCTGTCAATCTTTTATAGATATACACTGTCGTACATGTTACAAGTCTCTTCATTGCAACGTTCAACTAGATACATTGACGTTTAATAAATCGCAGTATAAAGTATAATTTAATGAATCTCGTCCCGTAATTTCGTTTCGTAATTTCGGCCTCTGTGCAGCGCCCAGATTAATTAATTAGGTCCGATAATTGATCGTGCGAGGATGACTTGAAGCGGCGGGGGAAACCTTAAAAGGATTAAATTCATATTTAACGTTCGTAATAGCGAATCGCTCTACATTCCGTTCGTTATGCAAATGCAGTCCCGCACGGTGTGCTCATTACACGAGCTCCATAATCCGCGAACCTCGGCCACCTCGAAAACTTTCACGATTCCCAGGCCTTCGTGTAATTAAAATTGCACGAAGTGGCTTAAATCGCGCATAATAATCGCCGCGTTTCTCTCTTTTTTTCTTCTTCTCGCAGGAAAATTCTTTAAACTCGCGATGCGACTAATTACTAATAACGCGGCACTTCGTTACTCTCAGGTGTCTAATTGTTCGATGTGCGGCATTTTCAGATTCTCGAGGAGTCGAGGAGGAGAGAAAAAGGTGGAATCGTTTCTCCTTTAATCGTTTTAATTGCGACAATGTACATAATTTCGTTTAACGGCAGAAGTTTCATTTTCCCTCTGGAAAATCTTCTGGAAAATTTTGTTTCGACAGATTTTCCACGACTTTACGTAGAAATTGAGTTTGTAGAAAGTTCAGTTGGTCAACTCGATCTCCGAGTGGTTCGATTAATGTGATTTCCAGTATGCCTGACCATACACGCCTAGTCCACTCGATCGATCTATACCTCACTTTTGTCGAGAGTTCCATCTTCCGCAGGTTAAATATTGGCATAATGAGAGATGGAATGATTGCTTACGAGTTACAAGTGCATGAATCGTACGATACCGTAGAATAATTAGAACGCGGAACAATCTCGAGGGAGGCAATTTTCCTTTCTCTCACGCTTCTACGAAAAGATTTCTCCCTCCCTTGCGCTGGCAACTGTTTCGCGGACCATAACGAGTGACCGAACCGTGTACAATAAAACGTCGCTTTCTTTCTCTTTCGAACCCGTATGATCGGTATGACATCACTATATATATTAGGATAGAAATTATTAAGAAATAACAAACTTATTATATGTTTCACCTGGGTTACATTTAAATATACTCAAAACTGAGAAAATGTTCGCAATTTTTTCGGGCAAAAAGAATCTAAAGAAGGTGAAAGGAGTCTTTAACAATTCAACTGCGATTCCTAGCGTTCGCTAGCGCTAATTAAAAATCTCTTTCCTTTCTGTACGATACAATCAGCAAGCTTCGGTATGCAAAATTAATCTCATAAATAAATGTTAAAGAAACGACGACGCAACCTGCTTCAAAATACATAGATTCCTCTCCGTCCTCTTAGAAGAATAAATATTTCATCCGACACGGCTCCTTCTAAATGTATATAGAGCAACGTTCCACGAATAAACACGGCTCTCTCCGATTTTACACGATATCTTAAAGCGCGGGATTGGGAGACGGGGTGAAAAAAAAGTCCATCGTCTCTCGCCTCTGGTTTCCTTTCAACGGGAGCCGAGATCGATCTCGAGCCACTCCATTCATCCAGCCGTTCCTTATCAAATTTTCAGAATCATAATTCAAAGCGAGGAAAAGGGGAGAGGGGGGGGGGGAGGCAAAGGTTCGCGGAAAAGAAATTAGCTGATTCCGCACAATCCTCCTATCCTCTCCTCTATCTCTTTCATTTCGATTCTCCACTAATACACACGTACAAACGTACACACGCACAGGGATCGCGGAAATATTTGTAGAGGAAACTAGCTGTCGCTTCTCCACACAGACAGTGCAAATGTTTGCCGAAGGCTTAACATGCGGGTGGTAAGAGGGTTTCCCGTCGGGCTGTGAATCTTCCGCGGCGGTTCACATTCAGTCCTCCCGTGTCCGCGGAATGTCCCTTTCTCGAACCGGTTCTCGAATCCAACCGACGAAACCGTATCGCGTGTGTAGAAAAACTAAGGATATTCCTCGATGTACTGGATCCCTCTTCGATGAGACGACTTCTCAGTCTCTTAACTCCAATATGTGATGGAGTAATTATTGGATCAGCCATTTCAAAATTATCTCGATCTTTTAATGAATAAGGATTTTGTAAATTAATAAATATATATAAAAATTTCATCTTCCAAAAGCCGCATCTATCTTCACGGCAGAAGCTCGTGCAATTCTCGAAGCTTTTCACCATACACAGAACAACAATACACAATCGTCCATCATTTTTACAGACTCCATGAGCGTAATCAGAGCAATAGAAAACATAAATAGTAAGACAAAACATGAAACCATTCTAAACACTCAACGTATCTTTACGTGTCTCACCGACAATAACAAAAACATAATCATCGTCTGGATTCCATCCCACCAGGGAATCGAAGGTAACGAGGAAGTTGACATAGCAGCCAAAGAAGCAACATCGTCCTCGTCGGATGTCATTCGAAAACGATTTCCTTATCAAGACTTTTGTTGTAATATTACACCACGCCGAGAAACAATTATGGAATACCTCCAAAAGAACAAAAACTCATAATATAACTCAAGATTTCTATCAAACAATGCCTACCCACAACATCAAAAGAAAAGACAGAATAGTTACGACAAGGCTTAGAACAGGACACTGACAAACTCACGCATGAGTATCTATTAAAAAAAAAAAAAAACAGAACCCCAATGTGTATCCAATGCAACCGAATTTTATCAACCCATCATCTTCTATTTGACTGCAGCAAGTACCATGCTCAAAGGCAAAAATACAAAATAACTTCACCGGCAGCCCTGACCTCGCAGAAACACATAGGAAATGTCCTGAATTATCTAAAGAAAACTAACATCTATCATAAGATATAATCGTCTTGAAAGGAAGGAAACAGTACCTAGCCGTCGCTAATAAAGATAGATGCGACGTTAATCATAAATTTAAAAAAAATATATATATATATATAAATTAATAAAATAAAAGTAATTGTAATTATATCTTCAGTTATAAAAATATGGATGAAAAATAATTTTGTGAATATTACTTTTCGAATGATTATAAATATAATTATAATAATTAAAGGTAGAATGGAATGAAATGAAAAAAAATCGATTTAAAGTTGAATTGTTAATTGAAAATCCTTCTCAAATTTATTCAACAGTTATTTGACCAATGTAAGGTAATGCTGATAAGATTTATTAATGCAGATCATTCTCTCTCTCTCTCTCTCTCTCTCTCTCTCCACTTTGATGTATAGACGTTGAAAATGAATGAATAAGTTTATTGGCACTGTCAAGTTTAGGTATCAGGATGAGGTTCGTCCTCGACGATGATTTGACTTTTAGTTCTCAGGTTATGAACGAGTTTGTTCAATATACATCCTTTAGAGGATATGTTCGCGTCAATGACAATTTCGCGTTTTTAATGCCTCCGAAAATAAATTCCTAAAATATTTCTTAAAATATTAATCCTCCAAGAATAATTCTTTTCATAAATTTCACGTATAAATTCAGTCGTATAAAGACGATCAATTTTTCAAAGCTCATTTCACGTAAATAAATTTCACATGTCGCAACAGTTTTCAGTTCTACGGCTCGCGAGCAACTCCACAAACGCAAACACTGTTCATGAAAGTTTCCCAATAAAACTAAGTCCACATATCAGCGTAGAGTTCCACGTTTGACTTTTAGTTTCCAAGTTTGTTCAACTCGTACGGATACATTTCCGTCATTCAATGAATTAGCTGACGAACATTTCTCAATTTTTTAACATCCAAGGGACAAGTAATTCTCTTCGTAAATTCACACGAGTCATGTAAAAATGATCAGCAAATTGAATTTGATATATCGCGACATTTTTCAGTTCTTGCAGCTCATGTGAGCAACTCCACAAATACAAACATTATTCTTGAAGGTTTCCTTGAAATCTATCCCACGATGAGCGAACTTACGAAAAAGTATCGAACGAAGAAACGAACAAAATTGTCCGCGTATTCTCCGAAACTATATATTTTAAATTATATTATAAATATATAGTATTATATTATATTATATTACAAATTCTGTTATAAATATATAATATTATATTATACAAATTTTATTATAAATATATAATATTATATTGTATCATAAATATATAATATTAATATTATGTTATATTATAAATTATATAATTCATATTAACTATTTTCGCCAAACGAAAGAATTATTCCTTTTTATTCCTGAAAAAAGATGGTCGAAAAAGGCGAGGCAATGTTCGAGGAAAAAACGACACTTTGAACAAATTGCACTTTGTAAATCGATCCACCCCGAGTTGTAATCTCATCGATCCGTTTTTTTTTTCGGATCCTCGCCCGCGAAGAGCGACGTCTGGGATTTCGACGCCTCGGGGATTCCCCTCGTGGAACCAAGTTCGCGACTACGAGCGCCGGGATTTCGAAAACGTTCGGGGTTTCCGACTCGCCAACTTCGAAACGCCGACGACCGAGCGTGCAAAGCTCGCGAGAATTTCAGACGCATGCACCAGGGTTCCTGATTTCAGACAGAGACGCGCGATAGTTTCAAAGTGCTTGCCAAAGTGAGATCGAGGATTTCGAGGTCAGGTTTTCGAATAGTCACTCGGGAATAGTCACGTATCACACACACGCACACACACATATATATATTTAAAGGAATTTTTTTTTTCTTTTCCCTTTTTTCCTGACGACGTTCGAGCGTTGAACGGGTTCGTTATTACGAAATACCTTCGGGTCCGTGGCGAATTGCCGGCAGAGTTATTGGGGCACAAGTTGCCGACGTCGTTTCAGCATGAAATTCTTAACAGCCTCGTTAATTGTGCGTTGGTACGGGCTGCACGAGCATTCGTTAGAATGCTTTTCTCGCATAATAACGCTGTCCAACGTAGTTTAATATGCCTGACGATATTTATCCTAGCTAAATTTCTTTAGATTTATTTGGTTGAAGCGTGGAGAAAAACCTGCGCGAGTAAAATGAAGTTGCGTGTTTACCTTCGAATATCGTGCCTGATCAGTGACGGGCCTTATCACTTGACATATTGCGTATACGTATAATTTGAATTCTACACTTTGAGTTTAGATTTATTTGTTATTATCTGGTTCTAGGAATCCATTAGATTTTATTTATTTAATACGTACACGAGTGAAACATTATATATGTACGTGTAATTTGAACTCTAAACTTTGAATAACTTTCAGATTTATTTATCTGTAGGAATATTATTTATTACTTATTATATATTGTATAATAAATAATATTGTATAATATTGTATAATAAATTAATAATAAATAAATTATATATATTATATATTTATTATTTATTATATAATAAATAATAAATAATAAATAATATTCCTACAGATAAATGAATCTAAAAGTTATTCAAAGTTTAGAGTTAAATTAATAAATATTATTTGTTATTTATTTATTTATCTCTTGGAATTCCTCAGATCTATTTATTTAAAACGTGGAAAATATACACGAGTATAATTATGTATTCACCTTGGCATATCGTGTCTGATCAGTGACGGTTCTTGTCACTTGAAACACTTATACGTGTAATTCGAACTGTAAACTTTGACCAAGTTTAGATTTCTTTATTCAATTGCAGGGATTCTTTAGATTTATTCATTTAAAGCGTGGAAAATATACGCTAGTAAAATTATATATTTTCAATTATCGTGTCTGACTAGGAGTTTGTCACTTTGTTTGAAACATTGCACGTGTAACTTGAACTCCAAACTTTGAATAACTACTAGATTTATTTATCTGTAGAAATGTTAGCTGCAGGAATTCCTTAGATTTATTTATTTAATGCGTCGATAAACCTGCGCGTGTAAAACGTTGCGTATTTACTTTCAATTATGGTTTTTGATTCGATCACTGAGGGGTTTTATCACTTGAAACATTGCACGTGTAATTTGTAACTCCAAACTGTGAATAAGTTTAGATTCATTTATCTGCAGAAATTCCTTAGGTTTATTTATTTAAAGCGTGGAAAACATTCCGTATTTACCTTCAATTATCGCGTCTAACGAGTGACGGGCTTTATCACTTGAAACAGTGCACGTGTAATTCCTCGTGTAAAACTTTGAGCAAATTTAGACTTATTTATCTGGTTATAGGAATCCCTTTTTCATTCATTCGTTCAAAGCGCGAGTAAAATCATGTATTTATCTCCAGTTAAATCGTGTTTGATCAGACGGGCCTTGTCAGTTGAAACATTATACGTGTAATTTGAGCTCGAAAGTTCGAGCAAGTTTAGATTAGGCACGTAGGGTTTCGTCTCGCGAACAAAATCCAGCGAAACTCGAACCCAAAAACTAAACCCAACACCAAGGGTGAGCGGGTTGAGGGATACCTGTTAGCTACCGTGGATTTAGCAGGATTTACGTGTTGGAGAATCTCATTTCGCGCGAGTGGGATACGTTTCGGTGCGGAGATAAATTCTTGAAGAAGACAATTGACGTTCCTGGCTGGAGGGGAAATAGGGAGAAAAAGAGCCTAATACGGTGCAATGTTCCGAGGAAGACGTGAATTCATTTCCAACGACGTAATAAATCTGATTAATTTGCAAAATTGCAAAATGCAAAATTATACAAATTGTACAAAATGCAAAAAAATACAAATTGCAAAATTACTGAGTAATATATAACAAGATATATATAAATATATAATATAAAAATATATAAATATATAAATATGTAAATATATAAATATATAAATATATTAATATGTAAATATAAATATGTAAATATGTAAATATATAAATATATAAATATATAAATATATTAAAAATATAAAAATATATAAATATATAAATATATTAAAAATATATAAATATATAAAAATACATAAAAAAAAATTACAAGTGTGTACAAAAAGATTCCAGAGAATTGATTTTCTATTGAAGTTTGTAGGAAACACGACCCAGGCAGCATCATAAATATAATTTCAACGACATGGATCCAGAATGCAGTCTGAGGTAATTGTCAGAAACTTTTCATGGGCCTGATTGTGCAGATTATAGAAAAACAATGTACTTTTTAACCGGAGAGATCGACTAACACGCCATACACTGAGTAATAGCAAGTTTTCTAAAACTAAAGGTCCACGTAATGTAAGATGTCATACCTCGTGTGCAGCCTGTGCGTGCCTTTTCTACTTTCGCTCTCGCAATATTCTCTTAATAAATAATTAGTGTTTGGACTGTTGTCACCACATATTGCCATCTAGATTTACGTCATTGTTATTACGCGTAGCGAAAAATGTTTCAAATGAAGTTGAATGGTTTCGAGCGGGGCACATTTTGATGATGCGAGTTTTCTTGTAGGTGGACGAGTAGAGGACATATGAAGGTCACTAACGTTTCTTTAAATGGAATCACATATTTTTTATTGCACCAGTTGATGCACGTTGATGTTTACGAAAATGTATTAACCTATTTATGTCAAAGAATCATTAGTTTAGGAGATATTTCAATTTCAATGTTGTTAGGAAATCGTGACTATTTCGTCAATATCGTGAATGTGTGTGTGTAATGTAAACATTGAATTCGTGCCACATTAGTGAAACAAAAACACTGAAAACACCAGAAACTCTAGAAAAAACACTGAAAAGCTACTGCGCGAGCAAACAAAAATTGCAATTACAATCGTCTGACCAGTCGCGAATCTCTCTACTGAAAGTTCCTCCTTAACTCGGGGAGTTTATACCGCGAAATTAGGTCACGTAGAGTGCGTCGGCCCGTGAACTCGCGAACGTGTTAATTTGCGTACTTTGGTAAAATCCGGCCGATCGATCAAAGTTGTTCGATGCAGACGAGTTGGTCGACGCAATGGTGAATCCTTAGGGTGACAATAGTCTCTGTCCAAAGGACGCAAGCGTGGATCGCGGCGTCGGTGTATTAGATTAGGATGGTCGTCCTCGTGCCAGCTCAGTCCACCATTTTTCGCCGCCTGGCTAACATCAAGAAACTCTAAGCTAAGCGTAAAAAATAAGCTATCTGCTTAAAATTATAATTAAACCTATTTTTATAAACATACGGGCTACAAATTTGGGGCATGGCAGCCAAGTCGAACATAAAAAAGATAGAAAATCGACAATCCATCATCCTACGTACAATACTAGACGCTCGATGGTATGTCAGGAACGATGACATAAGAAAAATTCTAGGAATACCAACCATCAAAGAGGAAATATTAAAGCGCGCAAGGACACATCAACACAAAATCAAAAATCACAGGAACCTCATGGCAAAAGACTGTTACTACCCAGAAGACTGAAAAGGAAACATACATTAGATCTTATTAATTAACAAATGGAACTCAGCCAAACATGTATAAAACTAATCCCACAAGAAAACTAGCGATTGCCGATAACTGTATCGAAATCCACACGATCTCAAACAACAATAATATAAAAAATGAAAATAATTGTAACTGAACAATTAGACTCATACACACGGAACAAGTAAAAAAAAAAAAAACAAATTTTTAACCGCTGTCGGAAGACGGGACTCTATTTCCATGAATTTTCTGCGTTCTTTTTCTTAATGCGCGGAGGAAATAGAGGGTTGAGGCTTCAAAGGAGATAACAAGTGTGAAAGTTAGGAGAAGGGTGGGAAGAAAATTAATAAAAATCGAAAAGGTCGAGAAAGAGAAGAGAAAGTATCGATCGAGGGTGACGGAGGATGAATTCTCAACGAGCTCTCCGTGGCTTCTCGATTTTATTGATACCGACGTGGACTTAATTCTCGATTTTGGCAGCTGAGAGAGGCTGCTCGGGGCTCCATCTCGGCGAGAGATATAAATGAGGACGAGTCTTGGCTCTCGCGAGCGAAGCGATCGAGTTTTGAAACGTCTGGCACGGCTCCTCGGCCGCAGTCATTGTTCACGCCTGATTCTCTTCCACCTTTGTGATTATTTCGCCGTGGAAAAACTCTCGTCCCCTATCAAAATTCTGAGATCCGTGTTACTTCTCACTAACGAAATCTCCCGGAGGAATTCTCTCTTGAACTCGAACGGCTTATCGATTCCATCGTCCGAACGAATCGAGCGAGAGATGTACAAAGGTCGAATCTCTCGAAAGAGGCGATTGAAAGTTAATTATTAAGGGATTATTGATTGATTAACGTCCTAACCCAGATTTCTCGAAAAAGTTTCACGAAACGTTTCAATGTCCAGTCTCGGTGAAAGACAAAACACGATGAACTGGTGACAAAGGTAAACGTTTCGTTGAAGATAAAAAAAAAAAAAAAAAAAAAAAAAAAATACCAGGAGCATTGGAATAAAACATCGAACATTCGCGTATTACGAGGAACGCGAGTTTCAACGTTTGCTCTTCTTTCCTCCGGTGTAATTAAATTTCTAACTCTGACGTATGTAGTTAATTGCCAAAAGAAAAGGAAGGAAGAAAAAGAACAAAAGACAAATGAAAGAAAGAAGTGGCGCAACGCGGTGGTGAATTGCGCGGAGAAGCTGGTTAATAATTCAGCAGCGTTACTCTCGCGGGCACAGTAACTGGTTCCAGTTCACTTTTCCTCGCGGCTCACGTGTCCTCCGAGACGATAACATGTGCTACAAACCTCGGTGCCTTAAATCTCTTTGCAGCGGAGTTCTTTCAACTAAAAGCCCCGATGGATAAACAATGAAGGGCGGAAATGCCGTGAGCGTGTGCACCGTTCTCTCCGTGGAAGAACTTCCCGCAATATCGGTCAGTGCGATCGTCCGTTTGGATAATCTTTACGAGAAGGAAGATCGGGGAGAAACAGACGAAAGTTTTCCGAGCTTTAGAAACATATGTCGCGAGAAGGAAAATCGAACGAGAAATCCGCAACCTAATAATGATCTACAATGCGTATTTATTCACGTCGCGGTTTTCTATGGATAATTACGCTAAATGACAATTACCGAGTTGCGGTGATTGGTCATTTTGGAGCTTGAAAGACCCGGTTTCAGTTTCGCTAATTAGCGAACGAACAAAGGCAAACCCAGATAATTTGTACATTTTTGGTGATCGAGGAGGACTCGAATTTGCACAGTGAATTACCAAATGGCTCGTCCGTGTTATCGATTCTCTTTAGTCGACGGAACGTTGCCTTTTGCCGCCTCGTTGGCTAATTTTCGACGAATAATTAAAAACGAATCAACGCGGAGCAATCGTTCGTAGAAAATAATTCGTGGAGAATTGGTTCGGCTGGTTAATTGGTAATTCGTGGAAATATGAATTAAGCGGCGACACACACGCCAGAGCGAGGAGAGCACGCGCGTTAAAATATTCGACTGCAGAGGCACAGCGTTCACATCTGTATCTGCGTCAACGAAATTATCATGGGGAGGGGGGCGTGTGTTACCAAGTGTGTCAAGATCTTTTCTTCACATCGATCCTTTGAAACTCGCTTCTGCTCTGTAAAAGTTTGCCCGAGTCGTGAATCCAACTGAAACATCCGCCGCATTAGCAAACTGAAGTTACCAAGTCGGCGACGGTGCTCTTTGAACTTGCCTCGTCTGTAAATACGTCGCTTAATGAACTTGGAATTCACCGCGGAAATTTTTCGGCGCAGCTTCATCACGGTTGATCTCGCCCGACCCTTTCTTTTTCCCCAGCTGACGATTTACTCGCCTGTTTTTATCAACCTGATTACAAATTTTCACGAAGAAGACACGTTGGAATAGAAGTGAAAGTTTTTTTTTTCCGTAGTTTGGTAAATTTGTACGAAAAGAAGGGAAACAGCCACGTCGAATGATTTTGTTCAAACAACGACGTCAGAGAATCGCGTTTCCAGCTTGATAATGAAGCACGACTTTGAATTTCGATGCTGATTACGATACGAATGTTATTGCAAAGAATAAAATGTCGCGAAAATTTCACGAAAGCAGATTTCTTTCCTTCGTTTAAGTTTGTCGTTCCACCAAATTCCATTTCCCTCGCCGACAATGCGACAAATCCTCGCCCCAAGGGTCGATTTGATTAGCATATTATTTCGCCAGCTGCATCACTGATTTTTCATTATCGATTCCTTCATATGTAATAAGATTCCTCGAATTCGTCACGGACGAGCCTGAAGCTTTGAACACGATCGAATATTATTCGCCGTGCTTTCTCACTGAAAATTAGGAATTCAATCGTGGCAATTGATCGGTCAACAATAATTCGGTAATTACTTATTTCTACGCGAAAGGAAAATCTTGGGCGAGTTTTCAATTTAAATTTGAAGAGGCATTTTTCCCCAAGTATGGAGTCGAAGATGTCCTCGAATTTATCGCCGAGAAACCCGAGCTCGACTAAAATGGAATATTCCGCCGTGCTTTGTGACTGAAAGTTAGAAATTTAATCACGGCAATTGATCAGTCAACGATAATTCGGTAATTAATTAATTATCGTGTAAACGTGAGCGACGCGTATAAAAGCTCGGTAATTAATTAATCAGTTGATTTACGCGGGGAAAATGTAGACGAATTTTCAATCTAAATTTTCCAAGTAGACGGAAGATTCCACGATTTTATTCTGATGAAGCCCTTTAGATCGAACATTCGCCGCGCACCGTGACTGAAAATTAGGAATTCAATCGTTGTAATTAATTCATCAGCAATAATTCGATAATTAATTTCTACGCGAGGAAAGTTCTCGGGGCGAGTTTCCAATTCAAATTCCAGGAGAAAATTCTCCCAAGTACAAAGAGTCGAAGAGAACAAAAAATTGCAGCTTCGTTGCTGTCGAAGTTTCATCCTTGCATAAATCTTCGTATCTGCTTGTTTCCCACCGCGTCCGTACTTTCATGAAAATCGAAAGCGTCTCCATCTCATTGAGATCTTTTAACCTCTTGCGTTGCTCGAGGATTTTTTCTCCGACATTGCGAACATTTTCTCAGTTTCAAGTATAATTGAATGTAACCCAGGCAAAATAAATGATAAGTTTATTACTTCTTGATAATTTCTGTCCAGTGATATCGTACCGACGAGTTCGAAAAGAAAAAGTAAAAAGAATTATATGTATACGGTTCGGTCGCTCGTTATGGTCCGCGAACCAGTTGCCAGCGCAACGGGTTAATCCTTATTTATTTCAATGTCTTCCTCAACTTTCAGTTCCCTTAGGGATAATCAAAATATTTGCTCCTTTTGTTCCCCAAAGTAATCAAAATATATGGACCAGCGTATTTTTAAAGATTTACTCTATCTAAAATCTTACCCTTGAAGCCTCTGTCTTCATACACTCACACGCAGAATCATACGTTCGTATTTTACGTATATTTTCCTTTAGACTGGATAAATATTCCCAAGTCTGCGACAATCGCATCAAAGAAAAACTCTAAACAACAAGATTTCCACGCCCCGCATTTATTTGTCGCGTGATACGTACATACATGCTCGCGCGACGATTTCCACGCCGTTGAAAAAGATTTTCACGAAAGCGAGCACTTGCCCTCGAAAAACAAAAGAAAAAGAAAAAGAAAAAGAAAATGAAAAAGAAAAAGGGGAGACACGTCGGCAGAAACGCCGCCCCTGGAGTGTGCTTCTACGATTTTCTCGCCCGTTGAAAAAAAACGTCCGCGAATACTTTCCTCCTTCTGCGAGCCTAAACGAGTCGCATCGCGTGGATTCAGACCTTTTCAGGCCTGCGTTGAATACGTTTCCGATTTTCACGTTGGGACGCGAGAATGAACGCGGCACCGGCGCGGAAGCGGCTCGCATTCGCCCTGGCTAGCTCGCGATTTATGCGAGGCAGGTCTCGTTAGGGACCACCCTCTCGAGTTGATATAACGCGGCAGTAATTAATTACACAGCTCAAAGAGCTGTTCCCTATCGCCGGCGATGGATACGCGTGTAGGAATGTCTCACTCGGTTTCCCGTTTCTCGTTGGTCATTAAGTGCTATTGCTTCCTTCAACGGAGCCGAGGGGAATCGGACCACTCTCCTCACGTCTGAGAAATGTGCGGTTAATGGCGGCGATGGCGGACTGGTCTGTTTTCATAATACATTGCTTTCGGCGAGCGTAAACGCCGCCGCAACTTCAGTTTGCTAAAGTGTATTTCCGGGTGTATTTGTGAACGATTTTCGTGAATGTATCCATGTGGAATTTTTGTCGAGTGTTAAACGCGTTTTTCATTGACGATACCACTATTGTGTATGATACAGCGGGTACAATCAATCTGTAAATAGTGCGAAACATTGTTTAGTTTATTTTATTCAATTTATTTTGTCAAGTTTTCGTCTCAGTTTTGTTTTCGATTTATTTTACTCCATTTATTTTGCGAAGTTTCTGTTGTTGCAAGTAGTGTGCCACACTACACATGTGCATTATGTTATATCTACGAATATAATGTACATTGCATGCAACATGATACAATGTTTACAATATATATGTAAATATAAAATATGTATGTTTGTAGATATAATATAATATATATTACAATATATAATGTTATGTTATATTGTATCTACAAATATATATAGTATATATAAAATGTATGTATTTGTATAATATAATGTATATTACACATATTATATTACACATATTATATTACATATGATACAATATGTATACAATATATATATAAATATAAAATATGTATGTTTGTAGATATAATATAATATATATTACAAATATTATGTTATATTGTATCTACAAATATATGTAGTATATATAAAATGTATGTATTTGTATAATATAATGTATATTACACATANTTATATTATATTATATTATATTATATTATATTATATTATATTATATTATATTATATTATATTATATTATATTATATTATATGTGTAATGTGTCTTATACATATTATATTGTATCTACAAAAAGTATGTAGTATATATAAAATATATATATTTGTAAATATATATATAGTAAAACAATACAAATAGATTTGTAAATACCTCGAACATTCTTCTCTCAAATGTTTGAGAGCAGCAATTATATTCGCTTCATTTACACTTTGATTTATTACCCCAGCCACGTTATTATATCCATTATTGATATCATTCACATGTATTTGAGCGAGGAGGGAAGTATATCATAAGAACATTTTCCCATTTTCATTTCCTGCAGTGTCCTATTGATACGACTGAGACTTGATATCATTATAAATGATAGCTTCAGCGTGTGTATATGTATATATACATATATCAACATGTTTTCAGGATTTCAATTGCCAGCATTTTCACCACATTACGCTATTATCTTTCTCTAAATATTATTTCTCGTTTTCTTTTTCTTTGTTTCCGCCAGATATCACGAGAAACGTTCGCCCGTGGTTATTCGTAGCGTCGGGCGAACTTTATTCAACGCGTTTGTCACTCGCGAAGCACGATCATAATTACGTCTGCCGTTGCGGCAGCTTAATCTCGTGATTGTACACACGTTTGTGCTGAAATTTCGCGGTTTTCGCGAGCGATAACGTCGCAGCCGATGTATAAGAGAACCGAGTACGTTTCTGCACGGTCTGTGTGCCTCTCGGCAGCGTTCAATCGGTCGAGAAACGTGGTCGAGTGGCGCAACGGAACAAGGAAAAGAACGTCCCTTTATAGAGAGTGGGAATGCAAAGAACGGAGGGAATAAAGGGAAGGCAATTCGTGGAAACGATCCCGAGCCTCCCGTTCGTGATTAAGAGAGAATAAAATGTCAAGAGCAGAGACCTTGGCAGAGAGAAACCTTTTTTTTTGTTTCTCCCGAAGGATGATCGATCGAAGCACTTTCGCTTGAGAGGCACGCCACGAAATTTCCGCAAATTCAATTACTTGCGTGAGAACACAGCAAGCCAGTTGACGGAGCGCGAAAAGTCGGAGTAGATCGCGATCAAACTCCAGACGCACGGTCCCACCGGGAGACAGGCGTACAGGTAATTTTTAATCCCGTTCTTCGCGAGGTGATCACGTCCCTGCTTGAAATTCAATCCACGCGGAGCGTAGCCCTTAACGCTCCGTGGGCGAAATTAAGAACACCGTGCTCGCCCGAACGATTTATCCCTGACAACTGGCAACACGGTCGCTCGTATATTCACCGCCCCCGAAGAAATTCTAATCCCTCCGGGCGAAGAAGTTGCCCGCGTGTTATACGACGATGGCGTTCACCGCGTATGAATCGTAATTCACGTTCAGCGCGATGCGTTTCGTTGGGGCGATCAGCTCGCGCGTCGTTTCCAGCCGGCGGATCGGGGACAATAGATCCAGCCCAGATCGTCGTCGTTCACCTTAATTCGCGGCCCCGCGAGTTACTACAAACACGCTACAATCCCGTTAATGCAGAGTCGAAGACGCTCCCGTTCTTACGGTTGTTTCGATCATTGTTTCCGCTGACTCACGCACGAACGCACACACACGGACAACGAAAATCCTGAATTTGAAGTCCTCCGTGGGTTGATGCTCGTGCAACTTTCAAATCACGTAGCATAATGTTTCGATATTTTGTCAAATGTCATTTGATTTCCTCTAACAGGTGTATATTCATTGTGTCACGGAGGTTGTATACGGAGGTTTATTCTTTTTAATAAATATATTACAAGAATTAGCCAGAAACTTTATTATATACTTATAATTTTATAATTTATTATATACTTATAATTATTATTAGATTATTTGTTATATAATTGGATTATTTATTATATAATATTATTATTATTATTATTAGATTTTTTGTTATATAATATTATTAAATTATTTGTTATATAATATTATTAGATTATTTAGTATATAATATTATTAGATTATTATATAATATTTATTATATAATATTATTAGATTATTTATTGTGTAATATTATTATTATTATAATACTATTATATAATAATAATATTAATATAAGAACAACAGCTATTTATATTAATTTATTTGTGACGACCGCTCGCTTTGCACGATTTTTAACGCCAGAGCTATCGACGATTGAAGCATGAAATATCAGTCGGAGACGTTCAAGTCCAAAAAAAAAAAAAAAAAAAAAAAAAATAGAGAAACTTTGAAACACTGGAGAGTGTACAAGCTTTTATTTATATATTCTGCGAAAAATTGTTCAAATTTAAAAATACACTAACAGAATGTCGCATAAAATGTCAGAGAACCTGTTTAGAAACTGTTTGGGAGGGGGAGGAAGAAAGAAATAATTATCCTTTGGAAAATTATTGAAAACCGAATCATAATCCCCCGGGGAATATGTGCCGCGATGATCATTGAATAGAAATTATTTGCCAAACGATCGATCCAACGTTGAATTCCTTCAATTCGCGCGGCTTTTAATTTCCCTTTTGCTTGAACAAAGTCGGGCAGGGTGTGTCGTAATTATCGGAGCAACGAAATTGCGGGCAACCGGAGAAAGTAATTGTGAAAATGACTTGGCCGCGGCGAGTTTCATAAAAGGCGGAATATTTTAAAACGACGTCGGCGTTTCACGCGCGAAATTAAAGGCAAGCGAGAGGGAAAATAATTTCATGTCAGAGATTGATTAATTGTATGGGACGAACACAACGCCGGTGTGAAAACGTTCGGTTTCTTTTCAGTGGTAGATTAGTTTCTTTTAGTTTTTTCGAATCGCTTTGCAATCGGCTGCCATCATTTTTCTCGGCGGGGGCAGGAACCTCTTTATTTCACACAGAAGTAAGCAATCAATTTGGTTTTGCTCTTGTTTCTTTCAAGGTAACTTCTTTCCAGTCTTTATAAAATGTAAAACCTGTTCTCAGACCTATGGAACGCGATTCTAGAGTAGGTATTTGCAAGACAAATGAATCACAAAGCATCGCAAACACAGACTCCTTCCTCGACCCCTTCGGTGTGCATCTTCTCGTACGATTTAATCAAGAATCTCTATTCTATACATAGTTGATAAGTAAACAGCTTCTGTTGATAATATTATTTGTTATGGTACGAATTGAATTATTCAGATTGGCAAAAAGATAGAGTTAGTTAATAATTCGCGAATTATCAGCCGAAAAATCGCAAAGTAACATTGCACAATTCCTGTAACATCGGTTTCAAGCATGTCTGACCATATACGGTCCTATTTCTCCTTAATTTCTAAAGTTTTGCTTCGTACGCATTAAAAATTCACATAATTGTTAATAACTATCGACGGCACTCGAATGTAAAATTCATTACATTTTTCAAAGTCGATCGATATTTTTAATTAATTTAATTAACGCTGAAAAATCACAAAGTTGCATTACACAATTCCTGTAACAACGATTTCAAGCATGTCTGACCATATACGGTCCTATTCTCCTTAATTTCTGAAGTTTCACTTTGCATGCATTAAAAATTCACATAATTGTTAATAACTATTGACGGCACACGAACGTAAAATTCATCAAATTTTTCAAACTGACATTAAAAATATCGATTTTTTTCATCAAGAATTCCGAATCTCCAAGAACTTTTCCCACCACGTTCGTTTCAATCCGGCGCTACAGGCATCGAGTGTGTAGCTCGTGCCGTACATGTTACAGTTACGTTATATCGATTGTCGAGTGATATAGAAACAGAGTGCCTCCGAGTGATTCACCAATATCCGCCTCGAGTCTCAAGCGCTCTAATGGAGATTTAGTGGCTTTAATGTCGATGATCATTACCGGATTTCTGATAGGCCGCGTCGACGAATTGGGCAGACCTCGAGGATACGTGGAATTCAATTAATCTTGCAAATGGCACGCGTGTGTTCAACGATCACCAAAACGCGTCAGACTTAACAACTAGCTGCAATATACAGGGTGTTTCGTAACTTGTGGGACCCACTTCGGCAGCTGAATGTACGCCAAAAAGTAATGAAAAAGAGTCATACAAATATATGTCCTATTTATCTTCGTTTATGAGATATAATGAATTTTATAAACAGAGCAAACTTTAGTAAACTAGTTTTACCAGGGATGGTATATTCAATTTTCATAATAATCATAACTGGGATGAAGAAAACCCACGTGTTATTGTGCATTCAAGATATCGACACCAGTTTAGTTTAAACGTATGGGCAGGAATAAATGATAAATTTTTAATTGGACCTTTTTTTCTCGATGGGAAACTAACAGGCACAAAGTACGTTGATTGTTTGAGCGCGCGTTTACACGAAATATTAGAGGAAGTTCCAGTCGATATTAGACTTCGTATGCGGTTTATGCATGATGAAGCTCCGTCGCATTTTAGCCGAGTGGCTAGGCAATTTTTAAATCAACACTTTGCAAATAAATGGATTGGTCGTGGAAGTGCTGTTGCATGGCCTGCTCGTTCTTCGTATTTGAATCCATTAGATTTTCATTTGTGGGGACATTTAAAATCTATTGTATACGCAACATACTGAAATATTACGAAATAGAATAGAGCAAGGTTTCCGCGACAAATTCGAGAAACACCAGGAAAGAGTAACCAGATGAATGACAAGACGCGTGCAGACTTGTCTTCAAATCTAAGGTGATCATTTCGAGCATCTTTTGTAAAAGTAATTAAAACAGAAAATTCATTATATCTCATAAACGAAGACAGATAGGACATATATTTATATGACTTTTTCCATTATTTTTAGGCGTACAATCAGCTCCCAAAGTGGGTCGCACAAGTTACGAAACACCCTGTATAAGAATTACAGCAGACGTAGGTAACTGTGTTTCTTCGAGCGCGTGTTTAACCTTGGTCAGTGTGCCACTGACGGTGAGAAAGTAATTCATAGACAGAAGGGTTTACTCTTCGTTAGGGCTTCATGCAAATAAAACGTATGCACTCTGCGCTCGTGCACGTGCCTATTCAACTCTGCCCATAAGTTACTCGGACGTTTGTTAGTTGAGCAGTAAAAGATATAATGGAGTTATAATGGAGGTATAATAATAATATTTTGATAATAATATTTATCCGTGGGCGGCTGGTTTGGTTACACGGCTGAGCAAACCACGTGGACCGTTGTTATATGGAAATGTAATTACATGGAAAAACAATTACGCCATTATAGAATATAGTGTAGAAATTATCCTCCTATGGACGAGCGGAAGTGCCTTGTTGGAAAAGCGATAAATGGTGGCGATAAACGAGAATTGACGTTGTGCATTGTATTATTTGTATTTTTCGCTTTCTTTCCATTTAAGAAATATTTTTAGCAAAAAAATTATATATATATATTTAGAAAAAAAAATATATATATATTATCTAGAAATATATACATTTCTAGATATATATATTCATTAAAATATTTTTATATTTTATATATTCATTAAAATATTTTTATATTTTATATATTCATTAAAATATTTTATTTTACATATGTTTATTTGTAGCAAATATATATATATATATATATATTTATTTATTTATTTATTTTCCCACCGAGATATTTGATTAATCTCTGAACAATTTAATCAGTCAAATTAAATCTAATCGATTTAATTATATCAAATAACAAGCGTTTCAGTTTGATTTTGCGATTGTGATCCCAGAATCAGAATTTCAGTTCAGGTATTTTCTGACTTGCGAACGTACTTACGATATTTCGTCGTTATACGAGATATTTCATCTGAATCACAGCTCCGATTTATTCGAAACAGCTCGAGTATCGAGGATCGAATTCACGAAATTCGTTTACTTTTTAAGGTTGGATAACTTTCGTTACGTTGTGCAGTCTGGCGGCGGTGTTCCAGTTGCAAATTGTTTTCTGAAAAGCTAGGCTAAGCCTTTGGTCCCCTCTCCTTCAAATTCGAAACTTTTAATCGCCAGGAAAGAAAATCGGAATTTCACGCGGAACGTTGCTTTTTAATTGGACAGAATGGTTCGTTTATCGTTCGTTCTGCCCGCTTGGTTTTTTTCTTTTTTTTTTTTTTTTTATTTCTCGAGTCGACGCGATACAAGCGATAATCACCCGCACACCTCGAGCAATTTGCTCGATTTTGTTTCGCGCCACGGCAAAAAGTCGGCAAAAAAAAAAAAAAAGAAATTGCCAGCGTAACTTTTTTGCGCGATTTTTTTCCCCTCCGAACCTTTGAGGTGATTTTTTTGTCGCCGCATATTTTTCGTCAGAATAGAGATTAAATCTCGAGCTTTCAACTCGTTTCTAAATATCGTTCGAAACGTTCCCCTCTCTCTCTCTCTTTCTCTCTCGAATATTTGCTAACTTGTTGCGAAAGCAGCGGCCGAAAACAGAAAAATTGTTGCCTCTTTAACCGTAATTGCGGGTAACGTAATTAACGCTTATCAACGCGTGACCGTGGCTCGAGTGAACGAGTGCGAGGCGAGATTTCTCCGATTTGTAAATGCAACGTGCTGGTTCAACGCTTACGCGGCAGAGATGGCTAATGGCGTTTCCATTTACTTTGGCAATTAAATTACGCAGCACCGCGTCAATTTTCAGATAACAGGCAGGCTCGTCATTTCGAGACGTAGCTACTTTCTTTTCCAATCTTTCATCAAAAAGCGAACAAACGCTTGGATATTGTCGACTATCACGTATCGGACTTCTCTTTATAATTGCTCTGCTAACTGTAAGGGATGACATTACAGTTGTAATAAATTAGAATTGAGGTTGTTGCACGATATTATCCGAATGGACGTTTAGGAGTGAAAGCTTCTTGAGGTAAGAAGGGCAAAAAGCAACATTATAATTATAATTGCGACATCATAATTATAATTAATTATAATTAACGCTGTTTGCCTGATATTATCCGAAGAGATGAGATTCTTCTTTTTCACACAAGAAGAAGAAACGAATTTTCAAACGAAGAAATTGTACAATTGTGAATCGATCGACACAATTCATTGGAATAATTCACGTAAATTGACCTTCTTATCGCTTCTTACGAAAGTTCGTAAAATAACGAGGGCTTGAAAGTATCCTACGTGCTATACTTCATCTGGCCAACCCGTAATGCGCATTGATGATCATTTTGAACTTAAACGATCAGTGAAGTCGTCAGCGAAGTGTAATCAACAAAATTTTAATTTTTATTAAGAACAACTTGAACAGCACGATTATTTTCGAGTACGATGATGCCACATTGCATTGACGATTACTGTGAACTTGATCACGTGCGCTGGCAACTGATTGCGGACCGTAACGAGTGACCAAAACGTACACAATAATTCGTCGCTTTCTTTTTCATTTGAACTCGTCGATACGAAATCAGTGGATAGAATTTATCGAGAATAGATTTATTATTTGTTTCGCCTGGGTTATATACTTAAATATACTTGAAACTGAGAAAATATTGCAATTTTCTGGCAAACAATTCTCAAAGTGCGTGGCACGTCATTCCAGCGCAAGAGGTCAAACGATATCGCACGTGAGTGAAATATAATCAACAAAATATTAAATTATAAAATTACACAGAATGATCATTCTCTGAGTAGGATAATTCTACATCGTATGATCGCGTCGAACTTAAACGATCTCGCCAGCGAAATGTAATCAACAGAACTTTAATTCTCATTAAATACCATTTGAACGATATGATTATTTTTAAGTAGGATAATACACACGCTGTTTGCCTGACAGATGATACGAGAACATTTCCCAAGGTCAAGGAGACCGATTTCAAACCCCTTTTCGGATCGAAAGCGTAAAAATGCTCGTCTCACAGCGGAGAGAGGATTGCGATAGGTTTAGGTGAGGTTTAGGCGTAATAAACGCGATAAATAACCCGTGTAAATCAAGCGGCAGCGAAAGAGGATGAATCGTTGGATTCGAGGTGTAACGAAGCGTGGCAGCCGGTCGCAAACAAACATCGAATCGATCGCGAGAGTGACCGCGCCATAAACTAAGTTCACGTCCGCCGTCGGATTCGGTCCGTTTCGCCGAACGAACTGCCCGTTCAGCCCGAGGGGAACTGAGCCAGACACTCTGCCCTGTACGCTCCGCCAGTAGATCCGCTTCTGAATCCCGAATGATTGATCGCATCTTTGTTCCAACGGCGGCTAGCCGCGGATACACGCAGCGATCAAACGCGGCCGTCGACGAAACACACACACTCCGGCAACGAAAAGCTCGACGTCCGATTCTCTTTCGACAGTTTCGTCGAAGCAGGCCGAAGCGATGATGTATGGACGGCGATACCATCATCTTCCTTCAGCCAACAATAACAGCTCTCTCCACTCCTCTCCCTCCCCTCCCCCTCTCGCCCATCGTAGAGTCGTTTCTCTTTCTCCAAAGTTGAGATGTAATAAATCGACGAGAGTTATTATTTTCCCCGCTCTCCGGGGGAATCTTCTTCGCTGTCTGACAGGATAAAGAAGGAAATCTTTCCCGCATGGAGATCGTAGGATACGCGAGAAATAAACATTTCAGTCGATGATCGAAGGGCGAATTGAACCGACGGGACGATAACTCGATGTACGAAGCGTGTTGCGAATTTTTTCGGGGGCCCCATTGAAATCATCGACTATCTCACAGATTTCTCCGACAATACATTGACCGACAACAACGTTAGACAATCGCATATCGCCACAGACGTTGCCTCAGTTTGCGTTCGGCTATGGTCTTTATTGCTACTAGTATATCGAATTATAATCATTCTTATTGTTTGTGGCAATAGTTAATTATACAATACTGGTATATCGAATAGTTAATTATACAATTATAAT